>NC_054573.1:3269709-3569709 GCF_017654505.1 Polyodon spathula | reverse complement strand
CTTTTTTCCGGGCCACAGCCAGGTGCATGATCAACTGCTGGACTGCTCTACGGGAGGCAGAAACCAGCGTGGAAACACAGGAATACACTGTGCCCCGCCACGCTGTACACGCAAAACAGTACAATCAAAAAGCTGACACATACCAGCAACAGTATTGTATGAAGAACTGGCAACCAAATATTTGCAATTTAATAATTCCCCAAATATATGCAGACGCCTGGATGTACAGACCTACAAACGCCTACATACATCCCCAGAATCTGATGCTCTC
Source organism: Polyodon spathula (assembly GCF_017654505.1). Lineage (NCBI taxonomy): Eukaryota > Metazoa > Chordata > Actinopteri > Acipenseriformes > Polyodontidae > Polyodon > Polyodon spathula. The sequence goes on along the minus strand of NC_054573.1, from coordinate 3,569,438 downwards.
AATAACTTAAGCTAATGACTGTTAATACCAGGTTTCATGACAACTGGATAAGTGGTTCACCAGATATATAACTGTGTGACACACTGAGCGATCCTGATCTCCTATTTACTTCTGGCTGTGAAAAAACATTTTAGAGTCCAGATTAGGCTGAGCATGCACTAGCTGCCAAACAGTGATCTCTACAGGCATGTGAAGCTGCCGGTACTGCTTCAGATTCGGGGTCAATCAGGGTCTGGTTCTGTCTGCTGCTAGATGATACAGAAGGAGGCACAATGCTTCACATTTTCCAACACTGGCCCAACTTGCAAAAGAAACGTCTTGCATAGCGATCAACGTTTTGTTTAGCTTTTTTCATATGTTGCGATCCTAGTTCTTGTTATGTGGAATGTAAGAAGAGAATTAAAATAGCAGGGGTTATTAAAAAAAAGAATAACCTAAAATACACTCAAGAGAACCATGTTTAACCGTAACTACTGTATGTCATCCTTGGTGCTGTAGTTAACTGAAGGGTAAAGGAAGGTCTTTCTTACTTCTGGAATATTTTTCACATATCAGGGATTTGAGAATGTTTTGCAAATGAACGACCACTGGAATTCTTGTCTGAATCTACTGTCGTTTGTACAAAGCTGACATGGCTAACCGTTTCTCTCCAGGTTTGGTTCTGTGTTGGTTTGTTGTTGGTAGACAAGCTTCTTTCCTACCTTGCTTGACAACTAAACCACACGGCTGGGTTCCAACAGACTGCTGTGCGAGGAGAAATACAAATACGCCTTCTGTGCTGTTAATGGGGAAGGAAGATCACTCCGATTACCGCTTAGCACGTCCAAACGCTAGGACTGTAATGTCACTGAACTGCTGGAGAAAAAAAATAAAAACCTGCAACACCTTAATCTTTAACCAATACTAGCAACCAAGTTCTCAAGCAGACAGTATCACTATAATTGCATTGCTCTGTGTGCAGAGCTGCTTCAGCTACAGCCTCTACCAGACCAAACGACTCCCCACGCTCAAGAAAGCCTCTAAATTGAAAACAGCACCAAATGGGAAAATGCAAGCCATCTTGACTGTCTTTCTAAACAGGTTTTTGAAATTAAACTATTTTCTCACAAAGCAGAGGGCAAGCCCGCTTCATTTTTTCCCAGGTAGTTAATGCGTCAGATGTGGCCACCCAGAAAACCACAATATCTGCTGTTCCCAGTTTACTTCTGAGATTAGTAGATAGAGATTATTTCTTGTAACCCTTGCAGTGTATCCAGTTCGTGCTCCCTCCTGCAACAATTGCGTATTTTGTGGTTACAGAAAACCGGCACTGTTGCAGGAGGGAGCGTGATCTGCACACACCAAGGTCTTTAATCAGAGAAATTATTTTTCAATGTTGAGAAATGTATTCCCCAGTTTGATTCAAAATATCAAAAGAGCCTGCAATGTGTTTAACAATATAACCCTACAATATAAACAGCACAGGACATGGCAAAGGTAACGCAGTGAGTTTCTTGTAAACACTGGAGGGGTTCTGGAACACCTGCAACCATGTTTGCAATCCCTTCCACTGCGACTTCCCCCCTAGTTAGCACCATATACTCTTTCTTTTGTTGCACTTTCTCATCTTGAGACTGTGTGCCCAGCCGAATGCACAGACGAGTCAGACTGCAGCATCTGCTCGATATGCCTGGGAGAGCCTGGGCCACACACACACACACACACACACACACAACACCTGGGGTAGGAATGAGACACATGCTCCAAACCGCTTCAATCAAATCAAAAAGGCAAAACAATAATAATACAGGTACACCGAAAGAACGGCCATGGAAGCTGGCGCTGTGCCGAAAAACAAAACAGAATTCCAATTCCAATGTTCTAATCTGAAGCTCCTTTGGTGCAGTGTTGGCCAATACAGTGTCCGTGCCCCTCCCAAGGACAGAGGCCAGCCAGCCCCAAGTTAAACCATTACAGACTCGAGGGAGGCCAGCATTCAGGCTCCCGGAGCAGGCAGGCACGGAGACAGAGTAGTTACACTCTGCAGCAATCACAATGCAATCGTTTAAAAATACAGCGCAAGTACCTCCCATATCACAGAACCCATGTTTTCATCGTCCTGCTTGAATTGAATGTCTATGGAAAAGAATCACTAATGGGCATATTCAAACAATACAGTATTACATTGACCACCAAGTTTGCACCCTTTTTTTAAAACAAGAACTACCTTTCCCATCATCCTCTGCTCACTGGTAAACATAATTAAATTGAAACAATACACACACACCTTACGTAAACAGTTTAAAAAGCTTTGCGTGTATTATACCAAAACAGAAAACAAACCAAAAAAAAAAAAAACTGCCTTTGGATATCCTGTTTGTCTGAGAAACGTTTCACAGGGCTTCTGTTTGATTTCTGCTTACTCTGAGAATAAGCCAAATGCTTTAAAAATCACTACTTAAAAGTCGCTGTCAAAAATAACCCAAATTTTTACAGTTTTTTTTTTTTGTGGTTATAAATAAATAAAGAATAAATCACACACACTAGCAGATGGTTATGCTTTCAGGTTGAACGCGTCCCAGTTTCAAACAGCGCCCAAGCCAGCAAACGGTGCCAAACACCTACTGCTTCTCACAAAACAAGCGTGGTCTGGGCACCAACAATCAAACCCTTTTATTTTCATTTATTTTAGACTTCACAGCAATACAATGAACTCCTTGCTGTATTGTTTTGCAGTCAGTTGGAAGGACAGCACTGCGTAAACTGTCCCCCTCAGCTGCAACAACCACATGAAATGTTAAATGTGATCTGAATTTATTATGATTTGAACATGGAGGAAACTCCTGCGCCTCACCGGAGGGGAGGCATCGCATTGCGTCAGTCTGCTTAAAGGGTTACTTATTAATCTTTCTGTTTTTACAACAGAGCCTGCAGCTGAGCCACTGAGATGTGAGACATGTTCAGGAGGGAGTCATGTGCTCTGGAAAGACAAACAGAAAGAAAATGGATGCAGGAGTGTGTTGAAGCCCGCACGGATACCAATCTAGATTCTGATGTCACTGCGCTGTGATGTCATAGCCACTCTCCCTGTGGGTGGTTCTGCTTTTCAAACTACTGTACATTAAGTTCAGTGCGTCAACCTGTTGAAGCGTTTCTACTGCAAGTGCTGTTTATGGAGAAAATCATTCCGATTCATTACTTGACTTTGGTTACAGCTAGAAAAAAAGGCACACATACAAAAATCAGTAAAGCCAGTATTAATCCAGTTAAAAAAAAAAAAAAAGAAAAAGGTTTTGCTTGGTATTTAAAACCGTAAACCTGTGCAGGCTTAAGCATTATTCATTTTGTTTTGATTAATAAACCACTGATCGGGTTTTTAAGCTGTCTGCTGCTTCCCCCCTCCCCCCCCCCACTCCCCCCCCCCCACTCCCCCCCCCAACAATTTCTCACGGTCCCGTCTTGTCTGGTTAATCCTACACAAACAAACAGAGACCTTGCAATATGTGGGCTGTGCTGTATTGCTGCTGCAGAGGGGTGTTTCTAGAGAATGGCTGGGACTGGAATCGTTTTAAGGGGGTTCACATGTACTTTAAACAATGGTGGCACAGTACTGTGAGGCCGTGGTCAAAAAACAAGAAATTCAGTAGTGAAAACAAACATTTTTATTGCTAATGGAAACTGACAATATCACTGATCTTTAAGCACGGTTCAGTCAGAGGATTAAGAATAGTAACCCTTAGCAAACGTCCCAGATATGTGGTTTCATTTGGTTAAAGTCTGCCCTGCTTTAGTCTTCTGTTAGTGGACAGAGTCTCACATGTCTTATTATTAGTGCTACTGTACTCTGAACACGTCATCGCCCTGGAGGCGTGACTCAGTGAAATCCTCTACTGTGTTTCCTGTATGGCAAAACCTTTGTACCCAGGGTTAAGCATTATTGTTATTCAGATGGCTTCTAACTGCCAAAAATAATATGTAACACGGTAATCACACCCCTCAATTGATCCATAGAATTCTACAGAGACTGGTGAGGCTTTAATATTTAAAATGTAAACTAATAGCATTTAATTTTGAATTAGCTGGAAAACAATCATTTATACCAAAAATAAATAAATAAATAAAGCAAATGAGGCTGGTCATTTAATCACAATCAAATGACATGTAAAACATCTTTCTGTCATTGATGGATTCTGTTATGTGAACGAATGTGAGCGTGGTCATTTTTGCCACCATATACATTTCAAACAGTGTTTGTTTAACATTCGAATAGGAGAGACGGACGTGTTTCACAGATCAGGTTAACAGTGAAAACTGTGTTTTTACTAAGTGTTCCAGAACCTCCAGCGGTGTTTTAAGAAACGCACTACATTACCTTTGTTTTATCCTGTGTTGTCACACAAACATAGACTTTTACAAAACTTCTGCAAGAGGATTGCAGAGATGAAATAAAAAAAAAAAGTATAGCTTAACAGCACAGCGAGAGAGGCTTCAGGGTAATCTCGCACAAAACTAAGCTTGCCCGAGTTTAACACAGGGGCTAGCTGGCTAGCACCCGCAAGTGTTCACCATGTGCTGTGGTCTAAGGAGCGATCTGCAGCTTAAAAGATCAGCAAAACTAAAGAAACTTTGAACTGTAAGGTAACCAGTGGTACAGAAAAGAACGCAGTATATTGAACTGGAAAGGCCCATTTTGATGACAAAGTCAATATTTACCTTAAATATGTACGCCTAATACTTTCACATGAGAATTAGTCACTATTTAAAGGTAAAAACATAAATTAAAAAGTGCAATACTGTATTGTCAGAAGGACGGTTTCCAATACAATTATAGCGAAGAGCCCATGCAGTATCTCCTCCAGCAGTTAAATGTTTTGTCTTAAACATTTAGAGGTTTTCCTAAACCTTTAACCATTGTTAATGATATGCGTGTCTAGAGGCCAGCTGTAGTGTTGATGCCATAGGTAAGACGATGTCATTTCTTCTGTCTTTTTGCCACATGAATGTTGTACACGTGCAGTATTATTCACATCATGCATTAACAAAGCCACTCTACTGATAGGCTTCTAACAATGCTATTTAATGTGTTTAACCCTGAAGTTGAACCGTTTTGGAAATGAAACAGAATCTATCCTTCCTTCTCTGCTTCTAGCGCTCATGCTGCAGTGCAGTGTTAGGTAACCTGCCCGTGTCAGATCTGCATGGGAGGGCAGAGGCTCCAGGCTTCCAACACAGCTTGGATCACTTTCAGGTCATTCAGATAGCCTGCCTTGCCACTCGCCGAGTGCTTCCTTCATCAGTGTTGTTTAAAATGAGTAAGTCAGTCTCCGTTTTCTAGCAGGTGACCTGGCATATGAAACGATGCATGGAGTAGACATGCAAGTTCAACAGTGGGAGGAATTCCACCAATGCTGCTAAGTTAGTGAGCACTGTTGATTCAACAGCACATCATATGCCAGGTGAACAATGCCTGCTCCGGCGAAGATCAGACCAATTGGAGGCATTCCACTTACCCGCTGGGTAAAGGAGATCAGAATGCTACGTTTTAAAAAAGAGCTTCCCTGGCAGTGAGGTTTAACCTGACAAACTCATTTCAAGTACCTGGAGCCCCCTGGTAGGGGAGCAGATAGTTCAGAGTTTTAACACAATCTAGATATTGAATCGTTGTCAGACCTGACAAAACCACAAACCCTTCTAAAAGAAACTACAAGTCACGAAATCTAAATAGGAAACATTTAAACATACACTGGATGCTTATAGGTTATCCGAGTGGTAAGCAACATTCAAAATGTAAATCTTTTCAATGTGTTTAATCTTTCAGTTTCAACATTATTAAATTAATCTAACCCCCGACCCTCCTGCACTTGTATAAGAGTGTGACCATGTGATGTAGCTGCTGTGAAGGAGGACCGAGACATTGCATTCTCTGTGAGACTCCGCCTCCTCGCGTTCTCTGCGACTCCGCCTCCTCTGTATGACTCCGCCACCTGCAACTCCAAGGTGGGTACAGGTCTTCTTCTCACAGTGAAGCCGGCTGCAGCACAGCACCTGGCTCCAATCTGTTCTCTTAATGGGGAGGGTGACAGGGGCTAAGGACAGCAATGAATATGTCAGCACCCTCTCTTCCCCTCTCTCTCTCTCTCTCTCTCTCAGCATTGAACAGCTCCTCTCCACACGAAGGGAATTGGTTAGGCGATTATCCGACAGGCTCTCCTGCCCCCAACGCTGTAAATAACCCCACCTCTTGCCTTTCGGAGCTCCCTGCTACCCAGCTGTCGTTCACTCAGAGCCAGCATTTCTTCCAGGCAAGTGAACGTGCCAGCGCGCCAACGTCTTCCTGCCATGTCCGCAGGCACAGCTGCAGTAGAGCGTCTTTCATTAAAACCTTCCCTTTCATCAGGAGGTGCCGCCGCTAACAAGATAGACCTGCCCATTATTAGTACATCTTTATAGAAACGTTCCCAGCATTGCAGGGTTGTACAACGATGGTAAACACGGAGAGACATTTCCAAAACTAAATCATCAATATGAATATCACAAACTAGCGTTTCCACATTGAACGATAACTACAGGAAACCCCTTAGAAACATTTGGCACAGTAAAGGCACAGTGTAATAAAGCACAGCGAAGGCATTGTAAAGTATATGCATTGTAAAGCCCAGAGGGGTATGGTAAAGCACATTTAAAAAAAAAAAAAAACATGGCAAACTAGGGTACACTCTGGGAAATGCACAGTATAATCATGGGAAAATTGCAAAACTACAAAGCAACTTACCGGAGTCAACTTGCGTAAAGGAAGAAACATCACAGAAAACTCAATTAAAACTTCCTAATTAGGCAGTAGATCCAACCCGTTTGTAACCAATACAGAATGCAGTAAAATAAACTGGGAACAGCAAAGCAAGTTAATGGCATACTGAACGAGTTTAGTGGTTGGTATCTCTGAGTTTAGTGTAAAGGTTCAGTGAACAGCTAGTTAGCAAAGCTAGCTGAAGCATGCACCCAGCACCTAGGACAGGATTATAAAATGCACTAGGGCTGGAATGTTGCGATATGTATCGCGATAGTTCTGATGGCCTACTTGTATGATGCATCATGATTGCATGATGCATCATGTATGTATCATAACAACCACATACACCTCAATTACGATATGATATATGTTGCAAAGATGGTATCACGATTCATCGATACATGAATTGTGACACCACTAGTGAACACCTAATCACCAAGCACTGACACTGGCTAACACTCAATTAGATACTAACATACGGACTCAAAGTTATAACTAAACCTGCATTTCTCCTTGTGCTAGGGACCTTTCTTCAAATACCCCATCACTCATATTCTGCCAACACTTCACTGTTTAGCCAGGGGCTTGTTCATTATGGTAATGAAATGTGTCTAGCTAAACCAACAGATTACACTTACAGTAAATATTGTATGTGTGTTAGACAGAGGTTTAAAAAAATAAAAATAAAAAAATTGTTGAATCTTTCCACCTTTCATAAATCGTTCTGTCCCAAAAGAGAAACTCGATCCCCACACCCAGTAGAGTCAATTCAACTGCAAACTCTGGAATGTAAAGTTATAACAATCTAATCTGGTCATTAAAGTACAGGGCTGATAGAATTACCATGGGGGCACAGAAACTGTACTGGAATTAGAGACAAGCACGCGTAGCCTGGCGACATACACATTGTTAACGCTGGCATTTTTTAATACGAATTCTGCTGGCTATTATGGATCAGACATTCATTTTGTAATCATCTAGTCAGACTTTATTGGAGTTCTTCTTGCTATAGGATATGTGTACTGAAAGGCATTCCCGGCTCAATGCACACAGGTTTCCAAGAGGAAATTAATCATTCCAAGCACCACGGGAGCTCAAATTAACGTAAACAAATTAAGTAACTGTTTCAAAGTGTTTTAGTTTGTTTTTTTAAATTATTATTGAATTGTCAACGCCCTGTGACGGTCATTTGAACACTTGCTTAAAAAAAAGTTGAACTCTGTTATACGTGTCTGTACCGTTTCATCCCTGTTAAAATGTCTTATAAGAACATAAGAACATAAGAAAGTTTACAAACGAGAGGAGGCCATTCGGCCCATCTTGCTCGTTTGGTTGTTAGTAGCTTATTGATCCCAAAATCTCATCAAGCAGCTTCTTGAAGGATCCCAGGGTGTCAGCTTCAACAACATTACTGGGGAGTTGATTCCAGACCCTCACAATTCTCTGTGTAAAAACGTGTCTCCTATTTTCTGTTCTGAATGCCCCTTTTTCTAAACTCCATTTGTGACCCCTGGTCCTTGTTTCTTTTTTCAGGCTGAAAAAGTCCCTTGGGTCGACACTGTCAATACCTTTTAGAATTTTGAATGCTTGAATTAGGTCGCCACGTAGTCTTCTTTGTTCAAGACTGAACAGATTCAATTCTTTTAGCCTGTCTGCATATGACATGCCTTTTAAGCCCGGAATAATTCTGGTCGCTCTTCTTTGCACTCTTTCTAGAGCAGCAATATCTTTTTTTTGTAGCGAGGTGACCAGAACTGAACACAATATTCAAGATGAGGTCTTACTAGTGCATTGTACAGTTTTAACATTACTTCCCTTGATTTAAATTCAACACTTTTCACAATGTATCCGAGCATCTTGTTAGCCTTTTTTATAGCTTCCCCACATTGTCTAGATGAAGACATTTCTGAGTCAACAAAAACTCCTAGGTCTTTTTCATAGATTCCTTCTCCAATTTCAATCTCCCATATGATATTTATAATGTACATTTTTATTTCCTGCGTGCAGTACCTTACACTTTTCTCTATTAAATGTCATTTGCCATGTGTCTGCCCAGTTCTGAATCTTGTCAAGATCATTTTGAATGACCTTTGCTGCTGCAACAGTGTTTGCCACTCCTCCTACTTTTGTGTCGTCTGCAAATTTAACAAGTTTGCTTACTATACCAGAATCTAAATCATTAATGTAGATTAGGAATAGCAGAGGACCTAATACTGATCCCTGTGGTACACCGCTGGTTACCATACTCCATTCTGAGGTTTTTCCTCTAATCAGTACTTTCTGTTTTCTACATGTTAACCACTCCCTAATCCATGTACATGTGTTTCCTTGAATCCCAACTGCGTTCAGTTTGAGAATTAATCTTTTGTGCGGGACTTTGTCAAAAGCTTTCTGGAAATCTAAATAAACCATGTCATATGCTTTGCAATTATCCATTATCGATGTTGCATCCTCAAAAAAATCAAGCAAGTTAGTTAGGCACGATCTCCCTTTCCTAAAACCATGTTGACTGACTATACTGTAGACTCAAAATATAATTTAGCTGCACAGTTTGTTTAGCAAAAAATACACACAGATTTACCCCCAAACAAACTGAAAAAAAAAAAAAAAACACAATACCGATAAGCAACGTGAAATTCCCCACATGTAAACACTGTTAGAAAAAGGCAGCTATATTTATACATGCTTAACTAGCTGTGACCAGATCTCTATACTCGGAACCCCGAACCTCAACGCTTGCAGTTTGATGATGACAGTTGTGTTTGGTTGGGGAGGAAGGTCTTCGTTTTTTTACCATTAAATTATGACATAATTTCACTTTTTTTTATTTTCAATACATGGGATTAAGAGTCTTTAAAATTCACAGCGCTTACAATGTAGTTTGTATATTGGATCTTTACAGTGTTAACATTATTAACGCTTTGTAATAAAACTAGTACCAGCTGAATTACTACTAGCAACCAGCCGATCGCCTGTAGCATGTTGCTATATCAACCACATGAAATATGAAAATCCGGCTTCTGTGATTTCAGTTCGGCATACACTGCAATGATCTGTATTAATTATAACTGGAAAGTATTCCTGGCTTCTCGGGCAGTGAATGCACAACTTTCTCGAACACGGGGTGTTTCTCCTCAAACTGCTCTCCAACTGGGCACAATCCCACAAGTAGTTATTTACTTTGCTATTTGGAATGACATCTGGCAAGCCAATGCAATGATCACTGGGACCTCCTGTAGTATTATTGGGGGGCTCGGCTAATTGAACGCAATGTTGCACCTGCCTTTGGAAAACTCAAAACCCCACAGTGCCGTGCAAAGTTCGAGTCTGCGCACTGTGATAAAACAGATCAGGAAGGGCTTTCGTATATTGTAATAAAACACACATACAAAAAGAACCGACAATTGAAATCGAATGAAACTAAGAAAAAAGGAGACCACAAAGAAACGATTATGCAAGCATGCGATTACTTTGTGCCAAGCCTAACGTGAAAGACACATCCGAGCCTGAAACATATTCATGGTTTAACAGTGCTACAGTAACTAGTAATTATACTGGCTGTGCTATCGTATCAGTTAAAAAGCTACATTTACCAAGTTTGAAAGCGCTCCGATTTCTCAGTGCTTACCTGTTTCGTTTCCCATAGTCACAACATATGTAGATCGTTGCAGTGCAGGTGAATTGTGCAGAACAGAATTCCGATTCCTCGGGTTAAACGAGACGGTGCACCGCAGCGCACACAGCTGCTCTCTCGGTCGAGCCAGCTAGCCTCCTCTCTCCAGCAAGACAGCGGCAGCGCGGCCCCGATCCGCGGTCACACGGCGCGGCCCCGGTGCCTCGGCGAACGCGCATTTCGGCCGCCTTCGGTGTCCGCTAGGGGGCGACACTTTCGCTCTTCGTTTCACTTCATAGGCCCAGGAACAATTAAGAATGTCCCTTTGCACCCTCAAGGTTTTATGAAACTAAATAGAGGAGAGTGAGTTCTCAGCGTAACTGGCTGGTTTGTCTGTGAAATATTTTACTGCAATGTAATGTTTTAATACAGCTTAATGACTATTGATCACAATCTGTACCATACTAAAATGTCTCGTCTAGTCTGTCTATCTATCTATCTATTTAAATAAACAAATATAAACTAATCTGGATCCTTGTGTCGACGTGAAAATGATTTAATTCTGAAAATAAAGTGTGACGTTGGGGGTGAGGGGGTGTCGGTTTTGACAACAGATCTGTGCTTGTTAACTGTACAGGTTTCTAACATCCATAAATCCACAAAACACTTAACACTCTTGTCCCATTAGGATGAAACTTCCCAAGGATCTTCCTCACAGACTGAGTGCCTCGTATCGTCTGGGTATTTGTCCCTATAGGGACGTGAGTATCCGGCGACAGACAGGAGCGAGACTGGCGGTTGTGGTCTACAAGGGGCGCAGGTTTTAGTTAAATATTCCAAAACATTCACAAATAAAACACTAAGCAAACACATCTAGTAAAACAAAAGTTGGTCTAAAAAGCGGCCGAGCGCTGCTCCCGCTGCAGGAAACTTCTCCCAACCTCAGACTTTGAGTCGGATCGGAACCTGCTCTGCACACGGTGGGAACACCCCACCCCTTCACACATCCATCTCCAGAGGCAAAATAAAAAAAAAAGAAAAAACAAAGAAACTGGCTCTCAGCTCCTCTTCTAGCAGGTGGCCAGGGTTAATTGGCACTCCATAAATCAGTTAGCACCTGGCCACCTTCCACAGCTTTTCCATTATACAGGGATTCTAACTCTCAGCCCTGCCATATCTAGCACACACTTAAATATAAATACAAATTCCCAGGTCCCGTGTGCAGGGCTTCTGCCCTGTCACAGTCACACACACACACATTTGAATCGCTTATCCAGTCACTGTGAAACCTGCTCAAAACATTTGTTAGAATGTGGGGGTCAACAGAGGGTCACACTTGTGTTTAGCACCGTTAATAAATACAAGATCTAGTGTATTACTACACTTCTGCTGTTTCTAAGCTAGTCTTACCAGGTTGTTGGTGACCTGATAAAGTCAAACTCCACTTGTTGTCACATGATCAGTCCCTATTAAAGTAATTGAAGCCAACAAAATATTTGCATAAAATGTCTCTGTCATGCACATCCATTCTATAGAGTCTCGGACGTGCAGTTTTGAAAGAAACGCATGCTATGTATTTTCATTTCAGTGGTACTACACTGGGTTAAGGAAATCTCTGTTTGCAAGCCATGCTTTTAGACTGCCTTGCACTTCCTGGGTCATTTCACCTGGAGAATGAAATTGTCCCCACCCCTTCACTGGGTTCTTTCCTGTCAATAACCAATCAGCTGCTTCCCCTGTTGACTGACAAGATTTCAGCCAGTAACGTGATCCAAAAGACACTGTGGGTTGAAATTACCCTGGGAGTGCAAACAGGTAACCCAAAAATAAGGCAGAGAGACTAAGAGCTTCCTTTAACCTAGAGCAGCACAACAGTTATTAAATGTGTGCTCTAACGTGCTTATTTTAAAACTGCACAATTCAGACCTAAGTAGCTCATGGAAGTGCAAAATAGCTATGATTGATGGAATTGTTCTGCTAGCTACAATGACTTTAAGTGATATTAAAACAGGTTCAAACAAATTCCAGTCAGTTATTTTAACAAACTTGTTGTCAAATTTATTTTTGCCTACATCCAAAATGAGGTTTCTGAGCAAGAGAGCACAGAGGCACAAAAGGTCACAAGACACAGCAGCTGTCAGCTCGATTCGACTCTTTTCTTTTTTAATCTAAAATAAACATGGCTTTGTCATGACAGTGAAAAGCACTTCTACCCAAAATGGAAGATCTAATGGCAGCAATTAGCATCAGTGCATGGAGCGTAGCTGACGCTGTATTCCCTGGATAATTACCCCCAGCTTTGAGAATGCTGCTTTATTTGAAGTTTACTCGATGCATTTAGGAGACCTGCTTGGTTATGCTGCAGCTCTGACAGATCCACCTGCTCTATATTATTCAATTAGAGATTTTGTTCCCTTTTCAGTTTGTTTCAACATTTATTCTATGAAGCTAATCTGAGTCCAAGTGCTGCACTATTAACACTGTAAACCCTGCAGCACCCTCTCGCATACATTAAACCTGAGACAATTTTCACAATGCTCACAAACTACTGAATCTCTATCTGGTATACAGGACGTCCCTCTTGTTTGCAATCACTGTGCCCTTCGTTTTCATTGCCAGTCATCACCCCCTTGGTTTTTATTAAGCTCTCAGGCATGTCTTTCCTCTTAGCTGGTACAGTGTAAGAGTGTCGCACTCTGCCCCTAGTGGAAATAAGAAATACTGCACAGTGCTGTGGTATTTATCCACAGCCTGCAAAGTGAGGTGAAGAATGAAAAAACGATGCTGTCCATCCATCCATCTTTCACGCTCCATAACTCAAACCAAGTAGGTTATGGAAGTCATTGTCACACAGGTAGACTACAGCATTTACAAAGATTGTAGGAATCAACCTTTGACTTTTGACTCAGGTGAAATTCACAGAATAGCAAGCAGAGTCTCTGTTTTTGACTTTCTCACTATAGGAGTAAAAACAATGGTCCGATTTGGACCATCGATCAAGAACCATTGATCAAGAACCAAAAACCACTGATCGAACAATGTCCAGCTAAGGATTCAGATATTTTGGACAGGAGTTCATTGTCAAAATGTTTTTATTTGTTGGATGTTGGTGGGGGGCAGACTCCAGCTGCTTTTGTACCAGAAAAGCACCTTCCTGATCAGACTCGAGCTGCTCCTCAGAGAAGCACCCTCCTGATCAGACTTGAGATGCTTCTGTACCAGAGAAGCACCCTCCTGATCAGACTTGAGATGCTTCTGTACCAGAGAAGCACCCTCCTGATCAGACTCGAGCTGCTTCTGTACCAGAGAAGCACCCTCCTGATCAGACTCGAGCTGCTTCTGTACCAGAGAAGCACCCTCCTGATCAGACTTGAGATGCTTCTGTACCAGAGAAGCACCCTCCTGATCAGACTCGAGCTGCTTCTGTACCAGAGAAGCACCCTCCTGATCAGACTTGAGATGCTTCTGTACCAGAGAAGCACTTGAGCTGCCCTACCAGAGAAGCACCCTCCTGATCAGACTCCTGAGCTGCTTCTGTACCAGAGAAGCACCCTCCTGATCAGACTTGAGATGCTTCTGTACCAGAAAAGCACCCTCCTGGTCAGACTCAAGCTGCTTCTGTACCGCAGAAGCACCCTCCTGATTAGACTCGAGCTGCTTTTGTACCAGGATGCCACGTGTAGCAACAACACGCCTGGGGCAGCCACAAAGAGGTGTGAAGGTCAGTCACTCCCAGCTTATTATCAGACTGCTGTTTATAGATTCCATATGGCCAAGCTGCACATCCAGCTGTTCTGAACATGTGCGTAATGCAGGAGCAGGCTGCCTCAAGGGGTCAGACTGACTAAGCTGCTAAGCTGTTTCACCTCCAGCGGAAACCCTGCTTAAATTAAACTGCAAAGCTACAGACGCTCGATGCTCAATATTTAAGAAGAAAAATGACTTTTTTTTCTATCACCTTATCTTAGTATGGCTTTTGTGATCATTTTGAATACATCTTGCTGATATTATTCAGTTACTGCATTTCTTTTAATTTTTTGATAAGTCACCTGTGTTGAGGAGCTCCTCTTTGACACATGCAAGTGAAAAGGTGGCGATGGCTTTTACTGTTATAAAGACACCCTCCCCTAGTAAAAGCATAGTAAAGTGTGATCGAGCTGTTAAAGCACAGTTAAGCATAGGCAAGCATTGAAAAGCCCAGAAAAGGCAAAGCATATTAAAAGATGTGGCAAACCAAGGTGAACTATAGTGAAAGCAAAGAATAACCGCAGGTAAAGCATGGGACAGCAGCAGATTTCTGCAGTGAACGTTTATTAGGTCACACACGGGTGGGTTTGATAGCTGGATCTTCAAAGAATATTTTGATCCGCAGCCAAACCAAAATGAAAACTGTGCCTCAGAAGTAACTATCTGTAATAAGTTACATTTTTTTTGTTTAAGTAACTGCAAATATGGATATTATCGAAAAGAACACATTCACAGAGCTTTTTTTTTTAAGTTTCCACCTGTTTCTCTAAAATATGCATCTAAGTTTGTTTCCCGCAAGAAAAAACTTTTAACAACAACAAAAAAAGAAAAGATGGCAACTTTGCTTGGGAGCAAAACATTTTGTAAATCTGACCCAACTCCTTCAATATTTCGCTTTCTTGCTCTTTCTTGAATCTCGTGTGCAGAGCGCACGACGTTTGTGAGGATACAGTTATCCATTTTGAGCTGTGCTTTTCTTACTTCTTTATGCCTAGTGCCAGAGGAAGAGGTCATTTAAACTCCCCCCCTGCCACATTCTGCACAGCAAGACCATCCTTGAAAACCTCAGTTGCTGGGGAAGATGCTGCCTTGTGCCTTTCAAGTTTCTAAGTGCCCTGGGACTAAAGTTCATATCTAACTCCTGGTACTTTGCTCTTAATAAGCAGACACAGAGAAGCCTTCAGCAGTGGAAGCTCGTATTTCAGCTTCATGGTCACACTAAAGAATTTTGGAGTGACCCTTCTGAAAGTTTGAACTTTTATTAACGTTTTGTTAAATAAATTAAGCTGCTAATATTGATCACATCTCATAATGACAAATCCTTACAATGAGTGCTGGAGATGCACGCAGAGTAGGAAAAATGACCCCTGTGATTGTGCCATTAAAAGTGAAACAATAAATCATTCATTTGCAGAAGTCAGAACAGAAAATCAGAACAGAAAATAGGAGACACTTTTTTACACAGAGAATTGTGAGGGTCTGGAATCAACTCCCCAGTAATGTTGTTGAAGCTGACACCCTGGGATCCTTCAAGAAGCTGCTTGATGAGATTTTGGGATCAATAAGCTACTAACAACCAAACGAGCAAGATGGGCCGAATGGCCTCCTCTCGTTTGTAAACTTTCTTATGTTCTTATGTTCTTATTTGCATCACTCGATTTTAATATAAGCTTGACAGAAACCAGCTAGCGGGAAAGTGCAGGGCGTATTGTTCTGAGGAGTTGCTGGCTAATCTACTGTTCGAATTATTTGTATTCGTCTTGCTTTGTGTTTTTCTCTTAATTTTGTTTTCATAAATAAATATAGTTTTAAATTCATCAAGCTGTGTTTTCGGCTCCTCTAAGCATGCTCTAAAACTAGCAGTACCATCGCTATAGAAATGACTGTGCAAATATACAAATGTGCAGTTCTACTATGGTAATAGTATGCATGTACCACAGTTTATCCTGATTAATTATGCGCTTTACCATACCTGCTAAAATGCTTACCTTTGCTTTATTACATGCTTGAATTATCACTGGACCATTGTGCAGCTCTATATGAATAATGACCACACCCTGATCACTATGAAACCGAGACACGCCTAGAGCTAAACCCTTTCCCCACACGTGAAAGAGCACGCCGTCCCAGCAATGGGCGCCCGAGACAAGAAGGCACACCAAGACTGTTCATTGTTACACACTGGCACCACAACAGGAGCTCCCTGTCTAGTAGAGCACAACTAAGTCAGCTGATGAACAATAGTACACATACAGCTGGCTGCAAAAGGAACATATTACTCTAGTCCACTTTACTACAAAAACAATGTCTACATAAGATAGAATCTGCATTTTATATAGAGGGCAATGACCATTAGTTATGTTACTTTTAAACACTTTGCTCTTCCTTTTTTTTAAACCAATAAACGTGAAAACCAAATTCTAAATGTATTTTTTAGTTTAAATATTAATCTGCACAGATAAAACTGGTGCAGGGCGCCCTCTTGTGGTTGATTTGTGTAACTGTGGCAATTGCATTTAGCATATCGGTAATCTTATTACAGTACCTAGTTCGTATAGCTGTTGTCCTAGTTAACATAGTAATCCACACCAGTATCTTTATTCCCATCTTTTTGACTGAAAATTTTCATCCATTGACAAACGGTTACCTGGAATTTGTATAAATACACAGATAGATAGATAGATAGATAGATAGCTATATTTCATTTCTATAACTCGCTTCTGAATTTGATTATATTCAACTGACTGTTTTTATTTTCTTATAGTTGTGCAACTAAATGTCATCATATTTTAATATTTGGTGTGTTTTCATCTTTCCAGTATTGCAGATGACAATGCAATTCTAAGTTGTGTCTCTAAATAGATATTTGTAGTTGCTCTCGTTATAATGCTAATTAAGGACATGGTGTTATTTAAACGTTAATAATATTTGAAATATGCGTGACAGGACAGAAACTAGACAATTAACCCACCAAATGGAAACAATTTTTAAAAATGTCAGTAATGTAAACTATTTATGTTTTGACAACCATCCCTCTTGAGATAGCCTAATGAGAGATAATGAAATACATCGAAGGCGTGTCACTTTTATTTTGAACGGGTGAAAATAATTGCAGAAACTGCTGACTGGCAATTGTAGAGGTGATTTACACACATAGCGGCGTTATCTTTGTATCAAACGAGAAACACCGATGCAGTGGTATACTGTACTGTGATAATATAGCAGATACGAGCGGGATAGAATTAGTGCAGTTGTCCGGTGATTTTGCCTGCCTGCCTGAGGTTTCAGTTACGATGGGAAAGACAGCAGGTCTGCTAAAGCGCTGGTAATGAAACTGTAAGATCGCATTTTTGTTTCAACAGGAACCTGCGGACTGTTCGGGAGAACAAACCCAGGGGTTCAACATTATCGAGGAACATAAAAAAAAAACATAAAACGAGATTTAAAGCTGTATTACAGCACTACGGGTAGTATTTACACGCTCCTGGGATTTAAAACAGAAATGACAATTGTGGCGAAATGTCAAGAAAATGCCTACACACACAAAAACCCCATATGTGCCAGTGACCAGAAGGATTTCGTTGTGGAAGACAGCGAAGGAAAGAAGGTACAGTTGAAGGGTGCAGGTACTGTCGACTTACTGTTCATAGGCCTATTGTAACACAAATAAAAACAGAAGTAACCGAAAACAATCATTTCAGACAGTAAATAGCGAAATACAAGAAAAAAAAAAAAAACACATTTACATAAAACTCGAAAATATCTATAAAAAAGCACCGAAAAATTAAATTAATAGAAACAGAACAACAGAAACCCTAATTATATGCAACCCACAATGATAATGTTTTTTTGTTTGTTTGTTTGTTTGTTTTTAAACCTATGAATTGCTCCCGCCTCGTTTTATGACAGTTGTTGTGCTTTTGTTTCTAGCAATACGGTAATGGTTTTAATCTCCTGCACTGAATTCAGAACACAATGCCAAGCGACAGGTGGCACACAGGACTATGTGGCTGCCTTATTTCTGTGCAAATAAGCATGTATTTATTTATTTCTGCGTCCCCCGCTATCTGATCAACGGCTTCTCACGTGCAATTTAAGCAATACTGCTGCGTTTCTTTAAAATAGTGTTTATATTTGTTATATGTTGATCATTAAAAAAAAACTATTCATATAATAAATTATATGGGTAGTGCACAGGGGAAGCAGGGATGGTAAGCTCCTCTTTTGTACAGCGGTACTGGCAGTGATCCAGTATTCAAGGTCCATTCTTCTTAAGGTGTAAAATTGAATCACACAGACAACCGACTTGGATGTTGAGGAATGTATAATATAGTTATATATATATATATATATATATATATATATATATATATATATATATATATATATATATATAGATATAGATATATATATAGATATATAACTTGTCAGGATGTTAACAATGAAAAGAGAAATTACAGGTACGTTATTTAAACAGTTGTAATAACACATGGGGACCTAGAGCCCCTCTCATTAAATATTGTTGTTAATACCAGGTTGACTCATGTGTACCATACATGTGTACTGTATGGTTCAAGTTCTTTTGAAACAGAAAAAAATCATAAAACAAAGACATCAGATGAAAGTGGATATAAGAAAAAAAGAGCTTTAGTGACATTTATATAATAATAAAATATTTAATATGTTATAGAATATTTATAAAAGTTATAGAATAAAACATCACAATGGACTAAATGCTAGGAAACATCTAACAAAACTCAAATAAAACTGAAGCAATGGTGCTGCCCTGTTTTTTTTTTGTTTTGTTTTGTTTTTTTTTTTACCATTGTAAATTTGCACAGTAATTTTGCAGTTTAACTCTGTGTTGGCGAACAAAAAAGTCCTCGAAGGGTTAAGCTAACCAAATACTTTCTGATTAGCTGTAACTTTGACAAACACAAAACCACTACCTCCTCTTGTTTAATCCACCGTGTCCTCTCTGCTTCCCTGTGTACCCACAGATGAAAGCTCTTTGTGTGCTCATAATACCTGTCCTCATCTCTACAAGATCACTTCCATTGGCATCTGCCAGGCACCTATCCAACAACAGCCTTTGAATATGTTAGCCTCCCTGTGACAGATGGCTGACAATGGGAGGTTTAGCACCTGTCAATATTATACTGTATAAAACCCGTCATCACACTCAGCTGCCTGGAGAAAGAATCTCCCTAATTGATTTTAGCACCTTTTTTTTTTTAAGCACCTTTCAGGCTATTTATTTTTTGGTGAAGTGTATTCTGGGAGTTGTAGTTTCCTTCTGGGCATCTTATTTTAAAAAAAAATATTTACTGCAGTCCTTGTTCATCAAAAGTCACTGATATATTTAGATTCTTGTCTTGGCAATGCACTAAGCAGAAACAAAATGACGGATTTGAACTAATCATATCTACTGACCGCCCAGCGTAACAATGGTGGTACTTTTTTGCTAAGCAATAGAAAAGCAAGACTCATTTAAGTAACTTCAAAAGACACCTTGCTGCTTTATTGAACACAGAGAATAGCTGTCAACATGTCTATCAGAACCGGATACTTTCCCCTCTTGTACATATCATAAGGTCCTGTTACGCAGCTCAGTCTGGTTCAAGCTCTCAGGAGCGGGATACAGACAGCCAGACCTAGCTATCAATGGCAGCTCTTTCATCTAGAACTATAGAAATGTATGCAAGGAAAGTGATGTCACTATCATGGGGGATAACTTACAGCCCTTCCCAAGGTGTGTACTGTGAAAACCACACTTATTTTGGAGTACCAGAATTAGAAATGTCAATTTGTGAATGCCCCTAGTAAGTCCTTGTCTTGACGTAGTATTCAAACAAGACATGGTGCTGAAGGTGGAAATAGTGGAACCACCGGGACCAAGTAATCACCACAAGATGCAATTTAAAAGTCTTACTGAAAGGTTTGTTGCGGTACAGGATGAATAGCACATTTATTGAATTAATATTTTATACTGGTTTTCACCAGTGAGGATGTGAAGAACATCATGAAGACAGCCCAAACGATATACTAGCAGCATTCAGTATAAATCAAGACCACCAGACCCCCTGGACTGGACAGCATCCATAAGAACATACATAAGAAAATGTACGAATGAGAGGAAGCCATTCAGCCCATCAGAGCTCGTCCAGTTAATAGCAGATGATTGACCTCAGAACTTTTGTCGAAATTGGGTGTTAAAAGATAAAAGAGGCAAGTGATTCTACCACAACAGCATGACTAGATAACCAATCCCTATATCTCTATTGTGTGACACCTAGCATGGATTCAGAAACGATCCTAACAACATTCTTAAGACTTTTTTGAGAAACTGCAAGGGTCTATACAAACAGATGTAATAGATATTATGACATAATCTGGGCTTTAACAAAATGCTACACAAAAGATAATCCTTAAACTAAAAGGGGACACCTGGTCACACAGGGAGTGGTGACGGTATGAAATGGACGGGTTAGGGCTAGGGCTAGGGTCATCAGCAAGGTTCTGGCTTCAATCAGCTACAAGGGCTGGATAAATAGGTCCCAAGAACAAAGCAGTGACATTATAATTGTGAAACTTATTCGCTAGACTCCGAGAAATGAACGAAAAACAAACCGAGCGAGAGACTTCGCAGAGCCTTCCTGTTGCGTCTCTCTCACCTGCCGGCTTTCCCCCAGGCTAGACGCCAGCCAATGAGAGGCCGCGGACTGACAGCACCTCGGCCAACCAGAGCTCGCATCGCCCTCAGAAAATGGAGCAAACACCGCGCCCTCCTTTATCAGCTCTGAAAGACAAGCATCTTTGCAGATTTTCTTTCATGAAGTATTTAAGTGATGCCTTTCCTAAATATCAGACACAGCAATACTATTGCCAATAACCGAGCAGCCACGGGAAGCTTGCGCACCACGGGCCATTAGGACCACGGCTATCCCGTTTCATTTTCGGAAATGCTTGATGGGCTACAGCAGGTGCTCCGACATCCGGGAAAGCAGGAAATTGACAGGAGAGCGAGCATATGCAGCAGGTGTAGCGCATGCCTGCACATCAAAACACTGTCAGAGTGCAACGCGCGAATTGCATTGTACATTGCATGCATAGGGTTGGGCATTGAGCTACTGTATTAGGGCATTGAGCTATTGTATTCGAGCCCCGCCTGTCACTTTCCAGCTGTACGCTTTTCTTCACGACCACGGCATCCAGGAAGCGTGTGTTTGCTTGTTTCTCTCCCCTGGTCCCTTGTTGGCTTGGTCTGCACTGCTAGCATGCATTGCGAGAGCCGGTGTATTTGGATACACGGTGCCAGCGGCAGCCGCTGACAGTGTAGAGTGAGTGGAGCATTGGAATAACGCTGCGCCCAGTCCAGGAGGCTGCTTGTAAACGAACTACAGCACACACATACACAGAAAGCATCGTATTGAAAACTGCAAGTACAAGTGTGCGATAGGCAGGTGTAAGAACGTGAGTGCGCGATAGGAGGTTTTATTTATTTTTTTCTTGCAACAACAGCGTTGCTAATCGAAGCAGCGGGGGACCTGGCGACAGAGCCAGCGGTAATTAGTTGAATTATTGTCATGAAGATGGTGGAGTCGTGGCATGCCTGCTGGTTAACGCAAGGAATAAACACGCCGCTGCCGATGGGTTGTATTTTAACTTCGCCAAGGAAACAAACGGTCCACCTTTCGGATTCCTGTCTGGGTTGCGGCAACCAATAAACGGGCAATACGGACTGCAGATTTCCGTGTAGCGAAAGGCGTTTGGGAAGGAAAATGCTATTTTAATCTTATCATAATCCTACAGTATAGGAATGCTTAGCTGTAGTGAAGTGAGGGGAAGGAAAGCCGGTAACATACTGCAGAAACACTGGTATGGTGATATACTGTATATAGATGTATTTATTTATTTATTTATTTATTTTATCTTCCACGCCAGGACCAAATGAAGCAGGTACGCGATCTCAGGGACAGATTGGAGGTATGAAAAAAAAACTGAAAATGGCAATATTTCTTCTTGTAGTTGCAACGCACAAAACATAAAAAAAGGGCAATGCAGGGAAGGTATATCTACAGTTTTGAGTAGGGCTGCTTTTATTTTTATTTTTAAAAGAAATTTCGCTAAAATAACAATAATTCATTATTGCATTAACCCATTGAAGCAATGACGTAGCAGGGAGAAATCTTTTGAATTGAGAATTTGTAGATGGCTGCTGCAGTTAATATTATAGAATGCTGTGGACATCGGATAGCTTTGTACAGCGCAAAGGCAAACTGAAGACCGCATTAGCTTCTTAATGTTGTTTTTTAAGACTAGATGATTATGTCTGGCCTCATCCTGCCAGAGAAGGTACTGTTAGTAAACTGCTGAATATTGTAAGCTTGTATTTGTAGTACATTATAGATTGTAATTTAGTATTTGTAAACAATTGTATCTGTCAATAAGTCCAGTATCATATTGTTTTCCTTTGTGTAAAGAGTAGCTTTAAACATCTGCTTTTAAATACAGCCTAACATATGTAATTTCTTTTTGAACAATACACCAAGGATTGAGCCTGCAGGCATGAATGGAATACTGTGTGTTCCTTGTTTAACCCCTTGAGTTCGTCCTGCAGATGGCAGAAGGGAACCTAGTGGATACTTTCAGTTGATACCAACCACACCAAAGACAACTGAACACAAAACAAACTTCAATAGGAACTTGTGAACATAGAACGATTTCTAACGTGCGTCTGTTATTTCTGCTGAAATCCCCTCGCTGGATTCTCAAAGACATGAGCAATCTAATTTATTTGCACCCTAACCCAGCAGGCTCATTGTCACGATGGCTAATAAAATGAGCTGCCCGTACTCTCTATCGCCTTCCTGTAATAGCGGGGGGAGCATTAAAGGGCACGATCAACAGCATGGGGATGGGACTTTGAGTACGACGGAAAATGGCAGTTGTAATTCGTCCACGTTTTCCTCCAGTTCACCAGACCACCCCCTGCACACCGGCCCCACCCCGCTCTGGACTGCGGTGTTCGACTACGAAGCAACTGCCGATGAAGAGCTAACCCTCTGCAGAGGGGACCTGCTGGAGGTCCTGTCCAGAGACTCCAATGTGTCCGGGGACGAGGGCTGGTGGACGGGCAAAATCAAGGACAAAGTCGGCATCTTCCCCAGCAACTACGTCATCTGGGACCCCAACTACACCAAAATCCATGGCAGTTTAATGAAAGAGTGCCCCTTACCTCTGGAGATTGATTTCCAAGAGCTGCGGTTGGAAGAGATTATCGGGGCTGGCGGCTTTGGGAAGGTTTATAAAGGCGTCTGGCGAAGTGAGGAGGTGGCGGTGAAAGCAGCCAGGCAAGATCCCGACGAGGACATCAGTGTCACCGCGGAGAACGTCCGGCAGGAGGCCAAGCTGTTCTGGATGCTCCGGCACCCCAACATCATTGCGCTGAAAGGGGTGTGCCTGAAGGAACCCAATCTGTGCCTGGTGATGGAGTATGCCCGTGGAGGGGGCCTTAACCGAGCCCTCTCTGGCAAGAAGGTGCCCCCGCGGGTGTTGGTGAACTGGGCTGTGCAGATAGCCAAAGGGATGAGCTACCTTCACAATGAGACCATCGTGCCCATCATTCACAGAGACCTCAAGTCCAGCAACAGTAAGTACATAATAATCATCATTCATTAAATGGCAACTGTTTTATTTATTCTCTGGCCTTGGGAGAGGACAGCCATTGGGTGCCAATGGAGATTATCCATGAAAACCCTATCTTGACCTGTTCCGTGATGTTGAAAGATCTTGATCTCCAAATACAGGGCCTGACCTTTCCTCTTGGGGACTTTTTAAGGCAATGCTATGTTTGGAAAAGCAAGGTTGTGGTGTGACAGGCCTTTAAAAGGCTGTAGGTCCTGAATAAATTCAGTTCTGATGGTGTTTTCTGAGATGTGTCCACCACGATGTCATTTCACATCGTCACCAGGGCAGCCACCACATTGAAATGACCTTTGATCCCTTTCCTAAGTGTTTCTTAAGTGAGCAAGAAAGTGGGAATGGACAGCTCCTAAAATGTTCTTTCAACACCATTGCTCCGATAGAAGCGAAGGGTGTGTTAGCTTGTCTGGTTTTATTGTTTGCATACAGTAGTGGTATTCTGCTGTGATCCCAACCACCCTGTAAAAAGGACACTGATAATCTGTAACAGGATTGGTGTCTGTGAGATCTCACGCATCATATAAACATAAAAATCCCCCCCCCCCCCCCCCCCCCCCCCCTTATATCCTATTTCCTTTTCAGGCTGGGGATGTATTGGAGGCGTCCAAGCAGCCATGGGTCACAGTTCCATTTCTGTATCCGGAGAGCCCTTCTCTAAAAGCAGCTGGTAGAGACTTGAAATAGGTCTGTTATAGGCCTGCTGTGTAGGCAGGGTGCACAAGCAAGCCCTATTACTGTGTGGGCTTCCACATCTCTTCCAATGCATCTCAGCACTGCAACTTATTCCTGCTGTTCACCACTGCAGTGTGATTATTCTTACATGCCTGTGAATTGTATTTATCGGAGTAACAGCTGTTGTATGAACCTGTTAATGTCATTATGAATTATTCTGAAAACCTGTACAGAATTAGTCCTCTGTGGTTAACTTATTCGTTGTGTTTCATTTCTTTCAAAGATTCTGACGACGGATTCCAACGTTGCATAAAACAGCAAGAACAATGTATTGGCAAACTTGTTGATGTCATTGAAGCTGTGTTACACTAAAGACATTTCTGGGGCGGATTTTGTTTGGTTTTACAATTTGACTTTTTCTTTTGATGGTCTGAAGGATCTGAAAAGTGAATTGCAGAGCAAGGTGCAGTTTAATTAAACAAATATTTAAAGCAATTGATTGTTCAAGTTTCATAGAAATTCAAACTTTGGTGATAATGGGAACAAAACTAGCACTAGCAGGGCTAGTGATGGGAGTGTTTACTCTAGCCGTGCCCTAGAAACATGAAACACAGTCTCAGATTGCAATGGTAATGCATTCCACATCTCCTTCTAGGCTGTAACCAAACATGGCGAATGATGTGGGACACGTGACACAATAAGAAAACAGCAATTACTGTAAAGGTCCTAAGAATCACCTGAGCCACTAAAATACTTTCGTAATAGACACCTTGGCTAGCCACAGCCCTCCCTGTTCCTGTTTTGTTTCCAGTACATTTCTACAGAAACTGGATTTCAAATATATGGAGCAGTATTCCACGAAGGACCTCTGAAGGATGGGTGTACAGGTTTTCATGGTTCTTCCAGTACTGTATACCACTTTGGAATTCATTTTGCAATAATGCACACTGGTCTCTTTCAAAGCAAAGGCATGCTGCCTGTCGTTACTCTGAAACGCGGCGTAGTGCAGCGCTTTGGAGACTGGCATGAAGTTCTGTTGTAACAGATACTGTAAGACTCTCGCTGCGTGGAAGTTTCAGCACAGAATTTTTGAGATTTCTAAGTGAACACATTGCAGAGGCACAAGCTCAGGTAAACAGTCCATACAGTACACTCGAATAAGGGTAATGTAAAGCTAACACTGTAGGTGCCAGTCTTTTTCCACCTTATTGCTCCCTTTTCCTGGGTTTTTCCATCACTGTCCTTTTTAGTACAGTAATCCGTTGCATGTCCGACTGTCACATATCCTCCCTAACCGTTTATCCGCAATGTTCAGTCTCTTCTGCAGCGTTAGTTTATTACTGAACAGAGAAGAGATCCTAGCAAAGTTTCCATACACTGTGTTGCATGTGCTCCGTGCGCTGCCGTTGCTGGTAGAGTCATATGAACTGTTCAGTGTGTTAATATTGGAGCACGGGGATAGCTGATTTGCAAGACAATGTGGGAGTGGACCTGATTATGGACTTGGAGTGCTCTGTAAATAATGTGTTTGTAAACTGTGTTATTCTTCAGATCTGTTGGCGTTCTCTGTGTTTTGGTGCTTGTGTGACTGACAGCTGTGAGACTGCCTGTGTGTGAGTGTGTCACTCAGGGGGGTGGGAGCAGGTCTGACACCACCACTCAGAGCTAGGGAGTGTTGGAGCAATGAGTGAGGAAGGGGGAGGGACTTGGTTGTGTGTGAGGAGATGACAGTTTGAAAGAGAGAAGCGGGATCTGGCGGCGGGAGAATGGAGAGAGAGCTAAGAGAGGTTGAGTTTGAAAGTGAGAGGAGAGGAATGAGAGCCATTGTTCACTAAAAGCAAAATAAATAAATAAATACAGTGGTTTCCTACTGCTCTGAACCCCAACTTGTCTGTCTCATTATATCCTGGAAACCACACAGCCCAGCGCTACAATATGTAAATGAATCCTGTTCGCCTGCAGGGGGCGTAACAACTCCAACCTCCATCTCGATCTCCTGCCTGTCACTCAGCAGTGAACGCACGCACCCACGCGGCAGACGCCTAGCCTGTCACAAGCATTAATACCCTGTATCTTTCTAAACAAGGGATTTAGGGGAGCTCCCTAATAAAAGCTGAATCACAAAACAATAATAATGTAGTGCAGTAACTGTTACAGCTGTGTGTAATGGGATTTAAAACAAGATTAATTGATCTACCTTTTTACATATCCACATAGTCACATCGCGTTCGGATACCTGACGGATTACTACATACAACCTGTAATATAAAAAGCATGTTCATTAAGCAACATGAATCAGAAATGGAGACTACACCACAGCCCAAACTCCTCTGGGACACAGCTTGCCAATAGCCAGCTGTGGTTTGTGGGTCAGCGGGGAGGACAGTAATATACAGCACTGTGAAAGAATCACCTCCCAGCACTGCTCAAGTGCATCTCAGACATTCTCTAGCAGCTGTGCTCATGTGTGCTGAGGAGACCTGCTAGTTTTGTTATATTTGGTTACTCTCCTCTAGGCCGTAGCCACACTTTCCCAGATGCGGGAATACCTAGTCTAGTGCAGTTACCCACTAGCCTCTCCAGGATGGTTGCTAAACCTGAGTCTGCGGTTTTTATGTCCCTCAAACAGGGTAGCGCTCCAGGCGTGCCATCCTGGATGGGGTGTAAAGGTGCTTTGTACTCCTGAGGTTGGCACTGGGGGTGTGTGGAGAGCTCCTGTAGATCACCTGCTGAAGGCAGCAGTTATATTGTTTAAGACAAGGCAGGTGCAGATTTTGCTCTGGCTGTGAAAGTGAGGTTTGGCAAGATCAGTCAATGCCTGTTTGCAAGACGGTTTCCCCTTCGCATTTAGGAATTATCGTCCAGATCACGGGACCCCCGCACATGGAATTTCTGCCGCAGACTGCAAACCAAACGGTTACAGCTCCACCGACTACAGCTCCACTGTTTCTACAGACAGCACCATGTGTTTCAGTTCTAGCAATGATTGATTAATTGTGGAATGAGAAATATGTCATTGTCTCTTACACTGAAAAACAGTAAGATGTTGTTCGGATGCACAGAGCTTGTTTGTTGGCACCATTGTCATTGTTTCTTGTTAACAAGGCTAACATGGCCCTCATGTATCTGCTTTATGTGTGATGGCATGCCTGCCCTGGCTCAATGCCACCACTCAGGCCTCTGCCCTCAAGTGGTGTATATATATATATATATATATATATATATATATATATATATATATATATATATATATATCATATTTGTCCATAATTGGGGAGAAGATCTTTTGCTCACTGGGTTTAGCAATGCTGGTATTTATTTATTTTAGTCCCTGTGAGGTTCTAGCAGACAGTACAGTCTCAGAACACTGAGTCTCTGAAAATACCAGCTTTGCAAGCTGTGTTGTCCGAGTCAATTCTAAATATTGGTCTGGGTTTGAAAATATGAAGCAGATGACTATAGTGTTTGGTTGCAATCAAAGCAAATAATCAATAAGAGGCTTTCACGTTATAGACAGGTTCATTGATTTTTCTCGTACTTCAGTACTTTGCAACTTAAAATGCATTATGAAATAATCATTCTAGTTTCAAACTGATTACACCTCTGATCCTTATTTGAGCCATTTGCTCAGATTGATTTTTCATTATTGTTACCTCTGCAGGATTTTAGCTCTGTATGTGTGTGACTCTGAGCATGTGACTGTTTGTTTGTGTCTGTATGTTTATTTGTCTTCCGCTTCTTGAAGATTTTCTTTTGGATGGTATCCTGTGACAGGGCAGGCAGTAGTGGTGAAGTCAGGCCAGAAGCAGGAACATAAACAAGCAGGCAGGTAGTGAGGGGGACAGGAAGTGGCGTGCGCCGTTTGTTTAAATACAAAAAAATAAAAGAAAATATCTTAACAAAGACACTGCTGACAGAGCGAAATAAAAGTTTAAACAAAATAATCACGAACACAAACAAAAATGCAATCCTAGGCCACGCTGGGCTGTTGCTGCCACTGTTCCTAGAGTGTTTGCTTTATTTTTGACTTCCTTCCTCCTCTCGCTCTCCCATACTCTCCTCTGTACTCCCATCCTGAGTGCAGAGAGCTGCAGGCTTTTATGAAGGTAACCACCTCCCGATTATCAACAAATTAAATCACTTAATTCAAGAGATGGCCACTTTCTGCACAAGTTTTTTTTTTTAAATTTGTGGATGGGGCTTCCCATCCACGCTACCAAACATAAAATATCCAGGGCTCTTTTACATAATAAATCATAACAATAATAATAATACAAAACAAATATACTTTCTAGGAGCTGGGCTTTGCCCTGCCCCCTTCTCCTGTACAGGGCTCCTAGCCCTGTTACAGACCCTTATAAAAGTTTGGTGGTAAAGTAATACAAAAGGTCTGTAAGAGAACGCTCCTTGTCATAGTTTCATTGTATGGTTTTAGCTTGAAGCAGTTTCTATCAGTTAACCAGGGTTTCAGATCAGCCAGCAACTGCTTCTGATATTGTGATCATGGTTTCATAGTTTCTCACTGGTTTAAACTCACACTAGTCCTGCACTCAGGTCAGGGTTTCAGAACTGTCCTCAATGAACTGTATTATTTCCTTGATCAATCATTTTCATGCAGTCAGACCCTGTTCAATAATTAGCTCCTCTCTATCTGCATGAACAACTCCTGTTAGTAAAGTGACTCACGCAGGACTTGTTCATCTGTGATGAGAAGTGTGATTGTACCTTCATTTCACTAACATACCTAAACAAGGGGTTCTGAAATCCAGGACTGGGTGAAGGTCAACTGTGAGTTTCTAACCCTGTTGTGCGATGGAAGTGCAGTGCTGTAAAAATCCATTGCAAGTCCATTATACTGTGATGAGGCTGGCTGTAATTTGGGTTCGTGCCCCTTTAAAAATGTGACCCAGAGATTAAAAAAAAACAAAACTTTGATTTTAGCGCTTTTGCGCACCTTTATTCAAATTACGAATCAAACAAACAAACACCTAGCTCACATTGAGCACTAACTAACCCTATGCAGGTCTCTGACTAACGCGCTGGACAGCTAAGCTGTTTACCTGACCTATAACATGAAACAAAACACTAACTTCTAAACAACCTTTAAACATTCCTTACGACTTCCAGTCGGGCTCCCTACTCCACAGCAGCAGCAGCAGCAGCACAGAACAACCTGGCTGCACGCTTTAAATACCCTGCACCTGGTTCTAATTTACACTTACCTCCAGGTGCAGGGGATAGTTAGCACTTAACAAAAGCAATTCAATTAAACAAAATGTGCATTTTCGCATGTTTCTTTTAGGCAGGGAGGATTCCTCCCCCTGCCACCTTACAATACCCAGAGCTGAGCATATTACTGCAAAAAAGTGACTTATCACTCACCATTCGTTTGTTAAATATATATATATATATATATAGAGAGAGAGAGAGAGAGAGAGAGAGAGAGAGTAGCATGTTATCTTATTTTATTTTTTAACTACTGTATGCATCTGGTAATTCATTTATTAAATGTTTTACAATTTTCGTAGCATAAATGCATTTCATTTTTGGCATATTTGGGAGCAACAGATCCCAGAACCCCTCAGAAAAATTGCACACACTTTATAAAAAAGTGCGTGCACATTTCCAGCAGACTGTCGCCTCTATATCCCTAGAGTCTCATATTCTTAGTAGCTTTGTGCTAAATAATATTAATATCAAGGTTAATGACACTTTGGATATAAGTGGTTATCCAGATATATGGAAAAATTTTAAACTTCAGGCATATCTTCTATTTTGTTGGCTGTCTCCACATTGCCGGATTACCAGTTACTTAGTTGTCTCCTGAAGTATTGTAGCCATTCAGATCTTCTCCAAACATGCGCACACACACACAAACAAATGCTGGGTAGCTGACCCTAACAATGACAGCAAAGCTGCTGGCAGCGTCTGTGGCTGAACCCATTGTCCATGCTGCAGCTGCACATTGTCACTGCCTGTCCCTCAGAGCTTTCACTGAAGTCTGCAGAGCAGTTTCTCACACCAGCAAGGCTTGTCAGCTGGGTACTCCTGCCTGTACAGAAACACAAACACTGGACCAGTGGAGACCCCGCGCTCGCGAGCGCAGCTGTCTCTGGGAAGGGAAAGCCAGGGGGCAGCTCTGTTTCGTACAGAGCTGTCCAGCCTTGTTGGTAAAGATGCATATCAATGGCCAGAGTGTTCTTAATGAGCTATACAAGAATGTATATATTACCACAGTGCTGCCCCTTATAAGGCATCCTTTTATACTGCTGAACAGGATGTAAGTCGTTCATGGCTCCCATAATGCCATTACACTAGCACTTATAAGGAAGAACAGAAAGCACAGTCTCTTAACTGTGGCTCCTGACTGCAGCATTATAATAAAGAGGGATCACTGTGACAGGGCAAAAAAGAAAGATTATAACAAAGTACATCTAATTTGCTATTAATGAGTTGTTTAGCAGACACGTTCACTCAAACTGACTTGCAGAGACTAGGGAGTGAACTATACATCGCTTACTGCTGCTGCAGTCTCTTGCAATAGGACCTCGGATTTACATCTCATCTGAAAGACAGACTAAAAGCTGATAGCTTCCTCGATAGTCGAGAGTTTATTTTATGAAAAGAGACTCAATAATATAGATACGGTTTAAATATTAATTTTAGCAGAAGATGGTCTGTTGATATAACATGCCATCAGCTAGTTCATCACGCTGATCATTTTGAATTTACAGCTGTGGCAGGGGATTTATCTTACTGTACTTGTTAGATGTGAAATCTTGAACTGAGCTTTGCTGAAGGGGACAGAAAAAAGGGACTGCACCTTTAAGAGGTTTAGCAGCCTAGCGCTGCGTGTTGGAGTTCCTTCCCCTCCAGTTTGCCTGCGTGACCTCACCTGAGAGGGTCGCTCAGCCTGGCTGTGTCTCAGTCAAGTCTGCCTGCCGCTGGGACGCGTTTCCCACATGATTGAGTATCACACTGATAGGCACCTCCGGGGATACATCTCCCTCTGAAGCACAGCGATTAGGAAAAGACTTAGTGAGCCTGTTTAGCCAAGCCTAGAAACTCCCACTAAATTACTGCCCAGTGAACTACTTTACTACTTTATACAGTCAATAAAATGCATAGTAAGTAAATCAAACAGGGCATTTTTAGTACCCATTATTATCTGGAGCTGCCCATAAGTACATACTGTACATATATTTAGAGAACCGATAAGGCTATTGTGATTACAACAACATTCTGCAGAGTGCACTGACATTAATAGGTGTGCAAACTGGGGGGGTCCTGTACTGTAGTGCAGTAGATCTTTGTCTTCATGATGTTAATAGCTGTGTATTCACAGCCCTGGCTGAGTGGTACTACTGCAGCACACTGCTGTCTTGTGGCTTAGGTGCCATGAAGGCACTTTGGTGCAGCTGAATGACGTTGGCTTATTATTGAAGTACTGCTAATAAATAATTGACTTCTTGGTGTTTGGCTGTCTGGTAACCTCAGTTGGGAGAAGTAGTAACAAGGACCACGCTACGTCATAAAGTAGAACTCCGAACAACCGTATGTCCAATCAGCTGTGCAGATCCTCACGTGGTTTTCTTTGTCCATGGTTACCGTTTTCACGGCAACAATACAAGCATAAATAAAGCACTGGAGTCAAACAAGTGCAGGAGAAAACGAATTGTTCTTTATGTTGATACAAAGAAAAATATAATACAAAGTCTTGAGAAGGGAGAACAAGCAGCAAAACTGGCCCATGAATATAATATGGGCATCCACACGATCTGCGACATCAAGAAATCCAAGAATAATCTGTGCACACTTACAGGAACGCAGGCAGTAATGCACCATCCAAAGTCAAGATAATTAGCTTGTTTACATTTGCCCTAAATGACCCAAAACATTATTATTTCTAACATCAGAAAATAACACTGTGCTGTATTGAATCTTTTGAGTTTTTTGTTATAAAAAACGTTTGCATTCATTTACATGCACAGGTGACTTTTTAAAACCCATGTGACCAATAAAATGATCTCCTACACCAACGCTCTGCCTCTAGCTCTAATTTATACATTCGTAAAAATACCACATAGAACGAATGCAGTGTACGTTACATACACTTGCAATATGTTAATGGCAGGGGGGCAGGTTAATGGTTATACAGTTCCACCTGGACTGAGAGAGAAGACATGTTTGAGAGCTCTAAAGAGATACAAGGAGGATGAGAGTAAAAGAAAATATTAGCAGAGTGATTGTGAGCGACAAGAATGCGTTAGTTAGGATACAGTAATTGCGATATTTCATGCTACTCCATTATTCATGGTGGAGGGGTCATTGCTGGAACATTGCAAAGAGCTGCAGCAGCTTTTTCAGAGTGACGCACAGCACAGTATTGGAACTGTTCAGATCGATAAAAGAGGACTTCCCCGAAAAAGCCTGTTTATGACACAAGTGTTTACATTTCCTAGATATAAGATATCAGTAAGAATATACTATAGCGATTTGTGAAGTGCTGTCCAGTACTCTTTTTACAAGGCAGTATGAAGCTTGTCTCTTTTGACTGGTGAACTGGGTTTAGAGAAGTGTATTCTTTAGACATGGGCTTCTATTTTCCTCTATAGGAAACTTGCAAACTGTCCCCTCCATTGTGAACGGATTACACACGCAATACACCCACAGCGGAAAATCAGGCCCGCAATGCCTTATCTTTTTAGAATACCCGTGTAAACAATATCCAAGTCAAAATGAAGAAAAAAAGTTTACTTCCATAAAAATGTTAATATTTGGTATTCTGTGAATATCATCGTTTTGTAAATCGAGTGTGCTTCGTAATAGAATGTATTGTCTGTCACGATAATAAAAAAAAAAAAAAAAAAAAAGATCTGGTGACTGATTTGTCATGACATACAGTAGCATGAAAATAACTAAAAAGAAATGTTAAAGAAGCAGGCTTGTAACCAGTCGGTCCCTGGTTCAAATCCCAGCTCAGCCACTGACTCGCTGTGTGACCCCGAGCGAGTCACTTCACCTCCTTGTGCTGCGTCTTTGGGGTGAGACGTTGTTGTAAGTGACTCTGCAGCTGATGCATAGTTCACACACCCCAGGCTTGTATCTTGTAAAGTGCTTTGTGATGGTGGTCCATCAATAAAGAAGCTATATAAAAATAAAAAGATAAAGAACTTAACCACATGAGTGGTGTAAAGAATATGTTTCTAATAATGCAAATGATGTTATTGGAACCATGCGCGTATATCACAGTCCATTCAACTGTGGCATCGCTGTCAGCAATATACCCTGAATCTAATTCTGTGTTAATTTACTTTCACACAATCTCTGTCAAGCACACACATGCTAATTGGAAAAGTTCCCTTAGCTACTGAAGAAAGTAATAATGTAGGCAAATTATAATATTCGTCAGGGAATCCAGAAATAATCCCGTATTTGAACTGACTGCATGACTGAGTGACGTGTTTCCGGACAACATGAAGTGAGCTGGCCATTTGTTTTCAGAGCATGGAAATGTTTGGACTAAAAATATGCAGAGTGCTTTTGAAGTGTGGCTAATTTGTTTAGCTTTCAGTCTGTGCAAATTGAGGGAGAGGATGCAGGGTGAAGAAGCTGTCGTTACTCACAGGAGTATTTCAGGTGACATTAGCGTTCTCAAACCCTTCCCAGTATTCGCTGTCTCCCCAGCCCTTATTTATAGACCGAAGGGGGGAATCTACTTAGTCTGAGACAAAGAATTAAAGGGGACATAATTGATGTGTTTAAAATCAGTAGAGAAGTTCACATAGTTAACCTGGACCAATTCTTGAAGCGCACCACAGAAACCAGGACCGGAAGACACAGCTGGAAATTAAGTGCAGGTAGACTTAGGACAAAGAGAAGGAGACACTTCTTCACACACAGAGTGGGGAGGGGATGGAATGGGCTGCCTAGTCATGTTGCTGAAGGAGACTCTTCTTCACACACAGAGTGGTGAGGGGATGGAATGGGCTGCCTAGTCATGTTGTGGATGCTGAATCATTAGAATCCTTTAAAACATGACAACATTTTTAGATCAGCTACTAGGAGCAGAACAAGCGTAGCTGGGCTGAATGGCCTCCTCTCGTTTGTAAATTTTCTTATGAATTCTCACAACTGTATTCTCAGTGAAAACTGTGTGCAGCCTGAAGGGCCCTGTTCCAAAAGTGTTAACTTTCTGTTTTTCTTTCAACATTCTTTCATTATGAGTTTAAAAATATATAATTAGTACCATCAGTAATGAAATCTCTCAGAAATACTAAAAAAAAAAGCTGACACTGCATTACGTTATCTGCAGAGAGAAATAGTCTTCTGTCCAGCATACTCTCACAGTATGTATGAATGAATGTCATTAGATTCTTTACAGTCTAGAGCTGTTCTAAGTGTTAACCTTTCCTTTCCCTTTGTATGTTGTTTGCAATTATGTGCTTCTGAGTTTTGATTCATCAATCAGGGTCAGATGGCAATTCCTTTTCTTCAATTCCAGTTCCATTTCCCGTTCCTTTTTAAAATAAATTCCCAGTTCCGGTTCTAATTCCCATTGCCTTTTAAAGAATTCCCAATTCCAAGTCCTAGTCCACATTTACATTCCATCTTAACAGGGCAAACCTGTAAAGAACTGTTTTGTAGATATCACATCTTTATATGGCTGGTCCCTTATGTTAGCTTTTTATTTATTTTTTTGTAACTGTGAAATGTTTTTAGACAGATTTAGAATTTGCAACTGTGAATAAATGAATGACGCTCTCATGCTTGTTGGTGTGTGTGTGATCCTTGAAGATCTTGCTTGCACAGGAAATAACGGAAACACTTACAGAGTGAGCATCTGTCTGAGGATCTCGCATCTTTGTGTTTGGGATGGAACGGGACTGCAAATAATATACTTATAATTTAGCATCCCCTTGAGGGGAGACTGTACGAGTTTACAGTAGAAACCTGCCACTTCATCTTCTATTGCTACAATCTCCAAAACCATTTCAGCTGCAACTTAAGATTCACAGTGTTGTGGAAACTGCTGCATGCTTCCCAGACCATAAAGAACGCTTTGAGATATTGGCTTCATATGCCGTAGTCAGCAATACATTGCATGCTAAATTGACATGTGGTTTTG
Source organism: Polyodon spathula (assembly GCF_017654505.1). Lineage (NCBI taxonomy): Eukaryota > Metazoa > Chordata > Actinopteri > Acipenseriformes > Polyodontidae > Polyodon > Polyodon spathula. The sequence continues at coordinate 3,533,804 of NC_054573.1, read as the reverse complement.
AAGCTTGAGCAGCATAAAGACAGTACACTTTAAGTTTTGTGTTAACTTTAAGTTTCTGGTCACATCGGTGATACAGACAACGTGCTGAGACATTGCTCAACAGTTTTATTATTATTGTCTCAATACGCTTCCATTACTAGTGGTGTCCAGTAGAAATGAATTATTTCACTGCCACATTGTTTTGAAAACTCTGGATGTACTCCTTAACACATTGTAAATGAAAGCCATGCCAATACAAAGTCAATGAATTTAATAATTTTTACCCTATTGATCATGTTTAGTCTGACATGAGCCGTCCTTGAGACCCAGGGCTGGCAGCAGCTGTACTGAATATTAAGATATTCAGAATATGAAGAACAGCAGTACAATATTGCATATAGAATGTTTGCATCTTCCTTATGATTTTAATTATTACAATGTATTCCCTTATAGAAGTTTATCACAGTCATTTTGCAGTTTTGCTATTCTCTAGCCATAGTTACTGTCAGGGGTGAAATTCTGCCCGTACTTATTTAATCTAAATTCCATCTGCTTGCATTCTGTTTTCTCACACTGCTTCTGTTTTACAGGACTTGCCTTCACTGTGCTTTATTACACTTTTCTATGCTGTTACTATGGTAAACTTGTATCAGGGTTGTACATTGTAAATTATTGCACTGTCACCTAGCACTATATTTTGTTACACAGCAAAAACACCCAGAGCTGTTGTATTTTTGCTGTGTTTTAACGCTCATTTTGACATTTTTTCTTTTCCCTCCCTACACCATACTTCTGCCTATTTTGCCTCTAGTCTATCACATGGCTGTGAATAGTAATCTAAAATTACCGAAGACCGGTTAATCTCCTCTCAAGTTGGTCTGGTCGTACTTCTCTACAACAGTGAGGAAGTACACACAGAAGCACACACACACACACACACACACACAAGCACTTAAATAAACACATAGACACGCACGCACACACAGGCAGATAGATGTGACTTACGCACACATGAAGCCAACAGTCCTGATGCAAGAGGCATGTGGCGGCTGCTATCTAAGCTAAGAATGTGCTGTCCTTGCAGAGTGCAGCTCTGCAGATTATGAAACACACTGGGACCGAGGGGGGGTGACCTGATAACACAGCGCTGACATGGTTCTCAAAGCGGGGCCTGTTTTCGTTATTCACAGGACGTTTCTGACGTTGAGATGTTGTTTCAGGCTTGGTTGAAACTGGACAGTACAAATTTGGAGAGCGGCAGTAGAGGAGTTGTTATCACGTCATCTCGCCTGCTTTGTATTTCCATTACAAACGTATGGAGGTTGTAAATATTAGGAGTGGTTCTGGGTTATGTTGCTCTAATACTGACGTCATTTATCATTTTTCCCTAAATCTACCTTTATCTGGCTTTGAGTTACTTAGAGTGTTCCTTCCTCATTCCATTCAAATGATGTTCTGTACTGTATTATTTAAATAGACAGGGAGTGGGCGGGGCTGGCAGAGTTCAAAGTTTGTCACGTGATTTGAATGAGCAAGGTGGTCCACAAGCCAGCTCAAAGCCAGGTAAAGGTAGATTTTGCAATTTCAGGTCTATACCTTAGTTTCGGATGATGAAAATGTAGATTACAAATTAGAAACTCAGGTATTTCTTCACTATGTTGGCAGCCTGCCCATTGGAAACACCCAGCCTCTGTTAATACAGATTCTCCTGGTTTTATGAGAGGAGCACTAATTAAAAGGTTTTGGAAAGATGTTAACTTGTATTCCCATGTAAAAAAAAACATCTTCTCTGTATGTGTGAAATCTAATCGGTGTAGCCCTGGGATACGTCATTTGCATCTACATCTTTGAGCTGCTTGCTGCTGTAGATTTCAGCAGGACCACTGCCATTGACATATTTACAGTAGAGACGAATTCAGTCCGGGGAACTTCCATTATTTCTACATGGCTACATTGAACGAAAAGGATGTGTTTTTTAAAAGATTATTACATTTTTAATTTATTCATTGCTATTATTAGGTAGATCAGGACAACCCCCAAACGACACAGAAATCTGAATAATTCATGTTGTCAGTGTCATGAATCTTTTGGTGAACATACCATTGACCATTCTGCTGTGTTCCGGTGTAGCAAACATGGTAAAACCAGAGTGAAGCAATACAGGCAGTCATGGGAAAGCACATACAAGAATGGTAAAATGCTAAATTACAGTGCAAATTTGCCATGCATTATTGGTAGAACTCTGTTTGCTGTAGGCCCAATGCTATGGGATGAGCGTTGCTCCTGTCTCAGAGCTATGGGATGAGCGTTGCTCCTGTCTAAATGCTATGGGATGAGCGTTGCTCCTGTCTCAGAGCTATGGGATGAGCGTTGCTCCTGTCTAAATGCTATGGGATGAGCGTTGCTCCTGTCTCAGTGCTATGGGATGAGCGTTGCTCCTGTCTAAATGCTATGGGATGAGCGTTGCTCCTGTCTCAGAGCTATGGGATGAGCGTTGCTCCTGTCTAAGTGCTATGGGATGAGCGTTGCTCCTGTCTAAATGCTATGGGATGAGCGTTGCTCCTGTCTCAGAGCTATGGGATGAGCGTTGCTCCTGTCTCAGTGCTATGGGATGAGCGTTGCTCCTGTCTCAGTGCTATGGGATGAGCGTTGCTCCTGTCTAAGTGCTATGGGATGAGCGTTGCTCCTGTCTAAGTGCTATGGGATGAGCGTTGCTCCTGTCTAAATGCTATGGGATGAGCGTTGCTCCTGTCTCAGTGCTATGGGATGAGCGTTGCTCCTGTCTAAATGCTATGGGATGAGCGTTGCTCCTGTCTCAGTGCTATGGGATGAGCGTTGCTCCTGTCTAAGTGCTATGGGATGAGCGTTGCTCCTGTCTAAATGCTATGGGATGAGCGTTGCTCCTGTCTCAGTGCTATGGGATGAGCGTTGCTCCTGTCTCAGTGCTATGGGATGAGCGTTGCTCCTGTCTAAATGCTATGGGATGAGCGTTGCTCCTGTCTCAGTGCTATGGGATGAGCGTTGCTCCTGTCTCAGTGCTATGGGATGAGCGTTGCTCCTGTCTCAGAGACAGCAATCCTGTCCTCATTATCTGTGTAAATGATCAGAAGGAGGAAGCTCACGCCGGTACATGCCTCTTTGTGCAGCTTCCTGCTAACATTAAAATGAAAGGCAAATGAAGCAGTGGTCACATGCCTGCTCACAAGGAAGGGGCCAAACAATAATATGTGGCCACATAGGTCTTAACCTAGTCTGGGCAGTGATGCAGTGAGAGTGCCCCTTTTCTGTTGAAGTGGTTCAGATTCTTCAGCAGGTAAGAGACTCAAGCAGCACTGCAGCCCTGTCTACAGGTCTAGGGAAGGGAACTCAAAGCAGCATGCCGCTCCAGCACAGGATCACGGCACTCATGTAATATACTCATGACAAGTGAAATAACCACAGCACTACAAGCACTTTCACAGAGTCTGCTGTTTAGAAACCGAAATGAAAAACAAGTGAGTTTGGAGATTACTTTCCTTTCATCAAGCTCCACATCTGCTTAGCAACATGGTATCATTTGAAACAGTGCGATTCATCCGGTCGTACTATTGTAGGATTTGAATGAATTCAAGACAGATTCCAAAAAGAGATAATTAAGGCTGTACAGATTCTCAGATTTTCAGTGTTTAAGTCGGCAGCTATTCATTAAAAAAGAAAGAAACATGTTAAGCACAAAACACATTATTGAGTAGCAATGAAGGATCATAAAACATTTGCTCCTAGTGTTGTTCAATATAAAATTACTGATGTTTTCCCAGATGGTTACTGAGTAGTTGCACAAAGCTCTTGCACAGCTTACAAAGTGACATAAATGTGCCTACAAAAACTATTTAGTGTCCAGAAGTTGCACAAATCTAAGCACGCAATTCAGTTTTCATGGAGTTGCGGGGTCCTTTTGTGAAAGGTGTGTAAAGCGTGGTTAAGACACAATTCTGGGCAAACGTGTGCCAACTTGTAACTAATAGGTTTCAATAATGGAGACTTCTTGACATACTTTTTAAAAGTACTCTAGTCATTTTAATTATTAAATGAATCCAGCTTTGGATTACATCTGGCATATCAAAATACAGAGACACTCTGCAATCCCTTTACCAGCCAGTAACCTGGGAGCAGAATTCCTTTTGTCAATACAAGGGGGATCTGTAAGAAACAGGGGGGTCTCAGGAGTCCTTGCTCGCTGACATGGGTAGCAGTGTAAGGAGGGCTCTAAGAAAGGGGGGTCTGTAAGAAACAGGGGGGTGTCAGGACTCCCTGCTCACTGACATGGGTAGGAGTGTACGGACACCCTGACAGACAAAAAAAATAGACTTATATATTTTGAAAAAATAGACTTAATTAGGTTTTTGTGGGATCTGATTCCACTGCATCACCTCTTGCACACAGGTGAGCTTAAAAGCAGACCTTTAAATCACAGTAAAACAACAGATAGCAATCAAACTAACAATACCAGTAGCTGTATATTAGTTAGATGCTGCCCATGTGCTTCACTATCTGGTGCCAGTGCCTCTCCTCCCCTCCCTGTCACATAACAACAGAACAATAGGGTTTTTAAATCAAACATCTGCAAAGTATTTTTCCATTTGTAGAGACCATATTTATTCTTTTCACTACAAACTAAATAATACATATTCCAATGATAATTCAATCTGAACAGTCATCTTGCTTTTGTTTTAAACTGGTCATGTGAGCACAGGTGCCATAAATCCTTGACTGCAACTAGAAAAACACAGGACTTAAAGGAAATGACATTTAAACTGAAACACATAAGGCTATTATTGGATAAAATTGATGGAATAACGGCATTTATGAAGTGAGGAATGAAAAACAGGTACCAGTACAAAACAAATCAGTTTTTCAGACAAAAACCTACCAGAACAGACACTATTTAAATGTGAGGGGTTTTCATCCCATCTTAAAGAGCTCTCTGCTTTTCCTTCTCAGAATCCTACTGGAAAATTAAGTCGAGAAATAAGTGCTGGAAATACGTGCAAACTACCCCAAACCACACTGAACACCGGCCAAAATAAAATCAGTACCCCAAACCACGAGCAACCACCGGACAAAATAAAATCAATACCCCAAACCACGACTGACCACTGGCCAAAATAAAATCAGTACCCCAAACCACTACTGAACACCGGCCAAAATCAAATCTGTACCCCAAACCACGACCGAACACCGGCCAAAATCAAGAGGGTTTTAAACTAGTTTCTTTGACCTCTGTTTCAGAGACCCTGAAGTTGAGAGATTAATAGAAGACAATTGCTGGCTGCCCCACAGGACAGAACAGCCTATTGGAAAGAATTGGACTGCACATGAAACAAGGTGCTTTGGTCACAGTTCAATGCCAACACTGATTTACAAAATACAAATATGTGTTTATTACTTTCGTTTATTCACTTTGTGCCCTCTTAATCCGAAGAGAGACCTAAATAGCCCATACTCAATCAAATATAATAACAATACAACGATAGCGTAATTCCACACAGTTAATGTACACTCAGATATGCTTGCTAACTGCAGCACCACGGCAGCCAGAACAAGCTGATAGTTATTCCCTCAAAAAGACATTAGCTGGAATAGTTATAGAACATTTGATTTTTAGAAGCACAAATGTCAGTCCCTTTGGCGATCTGTTATTGCAGTTTCAATGCATAACTACTTTGAATATGTGAAGCTGCTCAAGCCACATAGACAGTGTCAGAATACACAGCATGCAGTAATTATAAGGACAGAGCTCTTCCTAGTGGATAGCACTTGAACACCATTCATACTGTACAGGCTGTGCTGGTTATTGGGTCTTGAGCATATATGGTTTCAATTGACTACAATCTATAATTTAAACGTTGAACCTCATGCTGTCGATGTGTTTTGTGTAATTCGATGCATATTGCACCATGCTCCTCCACTGAGCAACACTTCAGAAACAGACATGACTCCAGCAGTATCACATAGAAACTGAGCCTCAGTAAAGGGTGTGACTGTAAGCTTTCGGTTGCTGCTTCATTATTGCTGTGAGCCTCATTATTGGAGCTCCCGTCTGGGCTGGGAGTGTATTTAATTTTCATTCACTTTAATTTCAATGCCTTTTTGAGTTTCAGGTCATTTTTGTAGTTTTGCTTATGGGTTCACTTATTACCATCAGGGCTGAAGAAAATGAAATATTTATGTTTTATTAGCCTTAAGTTGCTCCATGCAACCTTTAGAATTTGACCAGAAGTGTAGCATTGAGTGCAGCAAGGAGATATCGATGCAGTTTCTTCACAGAGTTTTAATTAGCGACAGTCACAGCGGCTCCGTGGTTGTGTTCAGTCTGTGTGGTTCCCACACTCCCCACAATGAAGGGAGATTTGATCAGTCTGTGGTTCCCTCTCTCCCCTCAATGAAGGGAGATGTGATACCTTCTGCTCATTTCCATAGCTCTGTGTATCTCAGGCATTGTACACCTTTTTTGAAAGACAAAGGTGCTCCCAGGGTTCCCAGCTGCTTTTTGGTGCCCCAGCTCGACTCCTATTGCACAGCCTGCAATAAGAGAGCTCGACTCCTATTGCACAGCCTGCAGTAAGAGAGCTCGACTCCTATTGCACAGCCTGCAGTAAGAGAGCTCGACTCCTATTGCACAGCCTGCAGTAAGAGAGCTCGACTCCTATTGCACAGCCTGCAGTAAGAGAGCTCGACTGCTATTGCACAGCCTGCAGTAAGAGAGCTCGACTCCTATTGCACACCCTGCAGCAAAAGAGACTCCTCCTGCCTTCACAGGATTGTAGCCACTTTTACAGCTTCCCTGCAGCTTGCAGGATAGCGAAGCGGATGGCTGATTCTAGACACATTTGGGGCTTGTTTTTTATTTTAATTACTGCTCACATACAGCATCTACTGTAGTAACGTGTTTAAAAGTTTACCACAGTAATGTTGCGTTGCTTTTCTAACAGTTATACTATGCATTTGCCATAGTTTGATATGTTTTTTTTAATGATTTACTATGCCTTTCTGGGTTTTACAATGTTAGCTAATCTATGCTTTATCAAGTTTTTACTATACGTAAAACACTTTGCCATGCTTTGCATGTGAAATAATATATACTGTGTACAGATGTGGAGACACTGCATAAGGAATAGATTATTTTCCACAGACTAGAACTCGAATGCAAATACAGTGCAGATCTTTATCAGGCTGGAGAGGGGCCTGTGGTTAAATATTTGGTTGTTCTGCAGACTGGACGGCATGTGCAGACTGGATGGCACTGTGTACTATGGGTTAGCTGGGGAGAGAAAACATCTACTGTACAGAGTGTAGGGAGACTAGAAAAGACAGAGCAAGTGCACGCATCCCTATACCCCCTTAGAAAAGTTTACCATAGTAAAAGTGTAATAAAGCACAGTGAAAGCAGGGTAAAGCAGAGGTAAGCATTGTAAAACCCTGAGCGGTAAAGTAAAGAATATAAAAAAGCATGACAGATGGTAAATGCGTAGTTTAGCCTAGCCATGGGAAAACTGCAAAAAAGCTAACGTACCCGGGGCCAGTACTACAGCTTTTGCTTAAGGTGATTTGTAACAAAATAATTCCAGAAATCGTACCTGTTGGGAGCTTCCATTCATTATCTCAGATGTGCAGTTTTGAAACATTGTATTTTCGAGCATCATATCTGGTGCTTCACACACCTCAACACCTTCTTCCCTCGCAGTAACCAATCAGCTGCTTCGCCTGTCGACTGACAATGCTTTCAGCCAGTCGCATGCTTTGACCCCGAAGACACTGCCGAGGTGAAATGACCTAGGAAGTGTTCGTGTAACAGATTTCCTGCGAGTAAGACATGGAAACTGCTCATTTTCTTTACCCTAATAACACGAGTGTAAGGTTGCGATGCAGTGCTGCTGTAAGGCTGTCAGGGCAGTATTGCCCTGTGTCACCCTTAGGACAGGAGGTGTAGTGTAACGATCAGAGACTTTGGGTAAAGTAATGTTGCCGCCTGGTTTATTAAACATTAGTAAACTGTTCAGGTTTGCATCCAAAGCATTTCATAAAAAAGTAATTTAAACACAGGTTGCAATGTGTGATAACAAAGCAAAAGCCTCGCTCCACTGGAGCCCTAAACATATACAAACCAGAAGTTACTGTATACTGCCTGTTTCTAAAACTAAATACAAGCATACAACATTTGATGTTTCAACAAGAAGTCATATCGGTGTCTTCATGAATGTGGTTTGTTCAAAACTAGTGTGATGGTAAAGTTTATGATCATGACAGATGTCAACAGTACAGAAAATTCTAGATTTAACAATGACATGTCCAGTCATATCTGTGAAGTGATTCTCCAGATATATGAGCAAATGTAAGTGTGACAGACAGATGACTTTATGTATGGACAGACAAACAGCCCTCTATGCCTCCAGAATCTGAGACTGTCAATATCAAGAATAGCATCTGCTTAGCAATGCTCCATAATGTTGAACAGTGTGATTCTGAGCAGCTGTCCTGCATAGTAATCCTTCAAAAATCAACAGAGTCTAAAATAAAAAAAATAAGCCCAATGGGAATTGAGTCTTTTTAAAAGCATTTATATTATTATTATTTTTCACTTACAATGTCTGAGTGACAGGCAGGAGATCGAGATGGAGGTTGGAGTTGTTACGCCCCCTGCAGGCGAACAGGATTCATTTACATATTGTAGCGCTGGGCTGTGTGGTTTCCAGGATGTAATGAGACAGACAAGTTGGGGTTCAAAGCAGTAGGAAACCACTGTATTTATTTATTTATTTTGCTTTTAGTGAACAATGGCTCTCATTCCTCTCCTCTCACTTTCAAACTCAACCTCTCTTAGCTCTCTCTCCATTCTCCCGCCGCCAGATCCCGCTTCTCTCTTTCAAACTGTCATCTCCTCACACACAACCAAGTCCCTCCCCCTTCCTCACTCATTGGTCCAACACTCCTTAGCTCTGAGTGGTCGTGGCAGACCTGCTCCCACCCCCCTGAGTGACACACTCACACACAGGCAGTCTCTCAGCTGTCAGTCACACAAGCACCAAAACACACAGAGAACGCCAACAGATCTGAAGAATAACACTGTTTACAAACGCACATTATTTACAGAGCACTCCCATCCCCTTCCCCAGTCCATAATCAGGTTCATTCCCACACTGTCTTGCAAATCAGCTAGCCCCGAGCTCCAATATTAACACACTGAACAGCTCATGTGACTCTGCCAGCTGTGGTGTTGTCAGAGTTCCAGTTGTATTTTCGTCAGCACTCTCCTCCTCAGCTACAGAAACCCCAGCTTTTTGAAGCAACGTAGCATTGTTTGCTTACTGAAATTTTCTTTTTATTTACACAGCCAAGGTACAGTACAGGGGTAATCGCTCAGTAACCAGGTCCAAACACCTGATTGATTGATCTGTCAAGCTTTTACTACAGTAAAGTGCTGCCTTTTGTATTGAAATCTATGTGAATGGCAGGTAACGAGGTGAAAGCCTTGCAGCGCCAGGGTCCTGGGTTCGGTTCCGGCCTAGCGGTCTCTCTGTGTGGAGTTTGCATGTTCTCGCCGTGTCTACGTGGTTTTTCTCCAGGTACTCCGGTTTCCTCCCACAGTCCTAAGACATGCTGTTCAGGTTGATTGGTCACTTTAAATTGTCCTCGATGTAAGTGTGTGTGTGTGTGGTGCTGGCTCACCACGACCCTGTAAAGGACTAAGCAGTTATTGATAATCGATGGATGGGTGAATATTCACCCAGCAGAATGAAAGACGAATAAGTTATTTCATGCTACACTTGTCGTTTATTAGTCGATTATAGCTAAGGTTGTCTGTATCCCCGTGTGCAATACTGAAATGAGATTTTTCTGGTGATCAAGTTTACTAAAATAAAGTGCTTACCCCTTAAAGCAGTGCGGCTGAGCGTCCTGGTGTGGCTGTTGTTGTCTTGCAGTTCTCATTCTGGAGCAGCTGGAGAATGACGAGCTCTCCAATAAGACCCTGAAGATCACTGATTTTGGCCTGGCCCGCGAGTGGCACAGGACCACCAGGATGAGCGCCGCGGGAACCTATGCCTGGATGGCCCCCGAGGTCATCAAGCTGTCCCTCTTCTCCAAGAGCAGCGACATCTGGAGGTAAAGGAAGCGTGCGCACAGTGAGACCAGAACCCCCTGCAAAGTGCACAAGACACACATTGCATTACCTTTGCTGGGTCCCGTGTGGTCTGTAATGCAGCGTTATATTTTTAAACACGTTTTTAATCACACATCGTGGGTCTCAAATCAGCTGGGCAGCACATTTCTCAACATTTACCAGGGAGCATTTATATGGAGAAAGAGAACGACTCTTATAATCTTTCCAGTGTGTCCAGATCTTTGTTCTGTGCCTTTATTATAGCTGTAGCAAATAGAATATGCTGGTTTGCAAGACACGTCTCTTGCAGTTCATGTCCAGCCCTTGCCTTTCCATTCAGTTCAATGCACTGAGATGCCTCTTCATTAAGGACCAATTTACCAAACAATATAATTATGCCCTCTAGAAGAAAATTTCCCCTTACATTTCGTAACTAACACTAACGAAAAGGTTTGCTGTTGAGGTCAGAGCAGATTGTTGATTTTTTACCTTGTTCTGTTTTTGTCACCCCAGTTTCGGGGTGCTGCTGTGGGAGCTCTTGACTGGGGAGGTTCCCTATCGTGAGATCGATGCCCTGGCCGTGGCCTATGGAGTGGCCATTAATAAGCTGACCCTGCCCATCCCTTCCACCTGCCCAGAGCCCTTTGCCAGACTGCTGGAAGGTACGACACCAGGGACTCAAGTTACTCCTCATCTCACTCAGAGGGTCCCAACTCGCTAGCCCTGGTCCATCACAATCAATTCTAAATGAGCGACAGTCAGCCTGTTCAGTGAACTCATTGAGGGCCTGGTTAGAAACAATATATGGACTGGAACAGATCTTGAGGGCTGGAGTTAGAAACCACTAATTTGAGTCTGAAACAACCACTGCACAGTCACGTTACGTGCAACTAGTGCGCTACCAGATTCTGAGGCCGACTGTCGCTTTTCTATTTGACCGTCATTTCTAACACACTGTAGCTGGCCCAAACAATTAGTTGCAAAGGCCAAAATACATTTCAAACGAAGACATCATAATGCACAGCCCTATACATCAGCAAAGGCCAAACTATGCAAAATAAGTCATGTTCATTTTGAAGGATTAAACAGATTTCACTGATACGTTTTGGAGTCGAGAGTTTAGGTACACAGTTTAAAAAAAGCAGAATAAGCAAATACATTTAATCAAATCTGCCAGGCCGGTATATAACTAGTTATGTTGGCTTTAAAGTGCAGTGCAGTTTTAGAAACAGGCCTTTATTCCTGATATAGGAGACATGCTGAAGGTACTGTATTGGGAATAGACTCCAGAGAAGGGTTACCGTGTGACTCTGTGCACTCTAGGACAGTTTGGGACAGTTCAAACTTTTTAACTCACTTCGCAATGCATTCTGGTATGTTTTACTTGTCTCAGGTGCCTTTCACAGCAGGACTACATTTACCAGAATGCATTGGGGTACAAGTTGAAAAGCCTGAGCTGTCCCCCTCTGTCCCAGTGTACATGAAATCATATGGTAACCCTACTGCAGAGATAACGGTTAATTTGCTCTCTGCTCAAAGCCGGCTGAAGAGCTGTCCTCTTCCCTCGTGATACTCTGTGCTGCTGTCAGCTTGCACTGTACTGTACTATGTGTGTTTTTCATAACACTGCCAAGCAGTTAAATATGAGAACCATTGTGTGTTGAACTGCAGAGTCTCCTGCTGACGGGTTTGTCTGTCTGTGTGTTTTTTCAGAGTGCTGGAGCCCAGACCCACACCACAGACCCTCCTTCAGCACCATCCTGGAGCAGCTGCTGTGCATCGAGCAGTCGGCCATGTTCCAGATGCCCCTGGAGTCCTTCCACTCTCTGCAGGAGGACTGGAGGCTCGAGATCCAGCAGATGTTCGATGAGCTGCGCACCAAAGAGAAGGTGCTCAGAGATACAACAGGAATCCCTTCAAAAGAGTTACTTTTCCCAATGAGATCACAGTTTAGAGGATGTAGAACACCACTCAATCCGTGTTGAAAACTCTGCTGCCTCTCATTCTGTGTTTCCATGTTAATTTAGACAACCCCGCATTGGCTGCTGAGCTAACCTGCCCCAATTTTTGTAACATAATCACAATCGTTTTTGTATTTTAATTCACAAACCATGGGAATCATAGTGTATCCCGATCGTGCATTCTCCTGTAACATCACTTTTGTGTTACCTCAATAGTTATTGCAAGAGGTGTATGATCAGGAGGTGTATGATCTCAAAGGACCCCAAATGGGAGACTGTTTTCTTTGTTAGTCGCAAGCTGATTTTGTGGTATTCAGGAATGATTGCCCCTGGTTTATTCCCAGAAAGTTCTATTCTACAAGCAGATTGATTTGAAACGTAGTCTGTAACACAGATTGTTTCTAGGATTCTTCAGACAAGCTCAAAGATGATCAAAAAGTAGATTTAGAGAAAAAATATTCGATATCAATATGGGAGCAACAGAACCCAGGAACATTCTGAGACAGCACCATAAAATAGTGAGGGGGAATGTTTAAATGAAAATAAAGCCGCATGCTCTTAAAGTAAATGCCTCCATCTCTCGGTGGGTCGCAGGAGCTGCGCAGCTGGGAGGAGGAGCTGGCGCGCGCCGCTCTGGAGCAGAAGGAGCAGGAGGAGGTGCTGCGCAGACGAGAGCAGGAGCTGGCTGAGCGTGAGATCGACATCGTGGAGCGGGAGCTCCACATCATCATCCACCAGATGTACCAGGAGAAGCCCAAGGTGAAGAAACGCAAGGGCAACTTCAAGAAGAGCCGGCTGAAGCTGGGCAAGGACGGCAACCGCATCAGCCTGCCCTCAGGTACCGCACCAGGACGCCTTCATGTTAACTGAACTAAGTGGAGATAGATTTAGGACAGAGAGAAGGATCACTTCTTCACACAGAGAGTGGTGAGGGGATGGAATGGGCTGCCTAGTCTTCTTCACACAGAGAGTGGTGAGGGGATGGAATGGGTTGCCTAGTCATGTTGTTGAAGGAGACTCTTCTTCACACAGAGAGTGGTGAGGGGATGGAATGGGTTGCCTAGTCATGTTGTTGAAGGAGACTCTTCTTCACACAGAGAGTGGTGAGGGGATGGAATGGGCTGCCTAGTCATGTTGTTGAAGGAGACTCTTCTTCACACAGAGAGTGGTGAGGGGATGGAATGGGTTGCCTAGTCATGTTGTTGAAGGAGACTCTTCTTCACACAGAGAGTGGTGAGGGGATGGAATGGGCTGCCTAGTCATGCTGTTGAAGGAGACTCTTCTTCACACAGAGAGTGGTGAGGGGATGGAATGGGCTGCCTAGTCATGTTGTTGAAGGAGACTCTTCTTCACACAGAGAGTGGTGAGGGGGTGGAATGGGCAAAATCATCAGTGAAGGTTTCTCCTTGTCCTGCTACCGAGGACTCTATTGGCCAGAGGCCCAGTGAGTTTAAAGAGGACATCTGCAGGGCTGGCCATTGTCCTCCAGGCGCTCACTGACATACGCTCTATTCCTCCTGGGTATAAAGAGGAATTGGATCGGGGATCGGAGGATGCCTGCTCACCTTCACCTGAGCTGTTGTGAGGGGATGTAATTAGATGGTCTACATTGGGGAGAAAAATGTGGGTAAAGATAAAAAATAACAAGAAAAACTGAACGGCCTCGTGACTTCAAATCTTTGGCTCTGTCTGTCTTCCCTGTCCAGGTTTTGAACACAAGATCACCGTGCAGGCGTCTCCCAGCGTTGACAAGTGGAAAGGCCAGGGCCCGGACCGCTGCAGCCCCCCAGGCAGCCCTGTCGTCATCCCCAGGCTGCGAGCAATCCGCTGTGAGTACAGGCCACCGTGATTCAGCTTGGGGTGGAAATCTGATCACTTAATATGGAAACTGATGTCAATACCGTGGCTTGATACACTAGCCCCGCCCTCTTTCCTGGGTCTCAGAGACACCCTCAATACAGTTTATTTTTTTAATAATCAGGAGCCAGGAGTTTGATGGTAAGTAGATTGCCCTCCCTTACAGCTGCATGAACAACTCCTATTGGTAAACCTACAGACTCAGACTTATTCCTGCTGTGATGAGAAATGTGATCAGTTCATTCAGAGCAGATTTATCAAGGACCTGATTGTTCAGACTCCTGGAACCTTGTCATTTCAATAGTAGATCTCTCATTTCAAACTCAGGACTGGGTGCAGGGCTACTGCAAGGATCAAGCCCTGCGCTGCTAATCTAGACGTCATGAGAAATGTCTGCTTGACCTAAATGAATACTTTGTATAGCCTACAAATTCCTGTCCGTTTGATGATGATGTGATGTCTTTACGGCAGTGACCCCCAGCGACGGCAGCAAGACGTGGGGGCGCAGTGCGGTGTGTAAGAAGGAGGACCTGGCTGCCAACAAGAAGAAGGTTCGCACCTGGAGCCCCAGCTCCACACATCAGAGAGAGCGCATCGGAGGAGAAGACAGGTACAGACTACCTCATATCAGTCACCTGAGGACATGTATTCCACCCACCACTCACCACACATCCCACCCTGCTCAGGCTTGGTGACATTATAGACGTGCCAAATTATAATGAATGATGATTAAGAGCAATATAGTGGGACACAAATAGAGGCGTAATCAGCTGTCCTGATCGAATACAGGACAGGCAACAGTCAACAATGTACTGGTGGAAAATAAAAATAGAGCCTATTTTCAGTTTGTAGGCTAAACTAGATCTCTATTAGCATCATGATTGGCTCACAATTCGAAGGGATTTCATGGGGCACAGACTCCTAAAACATGCTCTGGTTTTCTCCTCGCTGCTGTGTCTGTCCAGGTTGAAGTCCCTGGGGGAGGGGTGCAAGCAGTGGTCGTCCAGCGCCCCCAACTTGGGCAAATCCCCCAAGCATGTCCCAATCTCCGGGGGATTCGCCAGCCTCAACGAGATGGGTAAGGAAGCACGCCAGGCTGCGTGCCGTCAGGAACCCGGCACAGGGCGTGCTGAGAAGCTCACGCTGCTGTTGCTATCCCTTCTCCGTCTCCAGCCCTGTGCTGTGCATGAACAAACCCCAAACACTGTAAAACACTTCCTCCCTGAGGCTGGTATCAACACTAGAGCAGCCGCAGGGAGGAAGTGTTTTAGAGTGAATGGGGTTGTTTCTTTTCTTTGAGCGGATCAAAGTGTGGCTTTGAGATGTGCTCTCACTATTATAAACCCAACATGACGCATGTGCCAATCCCAGTCTTTACCTTAGAAATACCCTTTCATTTAAAAAAAGGCCTATACAAAATTGGAAGCAGCATAGAGTCCAACAATTTCCATAAACCAAAATGTTATAAAACCCCTGTGTTTCCTTATAAAAGTTTCCCACAGTAAAAGCTTTGCGAAGCGCAAGCACAGTGAATGTGTGGTAAAGGATAGGTAAGCATTTAAAACACAGAGAGATATGGTAAAGCATATAAAGCATACATGGCATGCCATAGTAGACTATGGGAAATATTACAGTGCAAATGTAGTACAGTACACTTTTAAAAGGGTGTACAGTAAGTGTGTGTGTGGTTGTTTTTAAACCTCTGTACATATAATAAAAGCATCCTTATGGATTTACTAAATTATATAGATTTGTATAGATTGTTTAGATATGTCTGTTTTGCCTATTAGTCTTTCTCAATGTCTTTGTACAGAGTGTGTATTCATTTGAAAGTGTAGTGCAGCAGAGGAAACAGACCTGGTTCCTGGTTCACACTGTCTGTTCTTTCGTATAGAAGAGGACTATGATGTCAGCTCCCCTCAGACGAACCCCCCAGACGTAACACGAAGTGGACAAACAACCCCGTACACTTCTCCTCTCGACAAACGGTCGGATGGAGTCTGCCGTGCGGAGGTGGTCTGACAATCCCTCCAACACGTGCAACCTCCACAACTTGGGGCCTCTGCACTGGAGACGTCCGCGGTCGACGGCCAGCGTCAAGAAACACAAAGTGCCTCAGTAAACCGTGCACCGACGCATTGAGGTAATACTGGAGGCTGTGCCCGCCCCTCCGCTGCAAGGACCTCCTCCAGCGTGGCCGCACCCAGGGTTGGGGGGTTGGGGGGGTGGGGGGGGGTAAAGTGGTGTAACTACAAAATAGTATCATCAATCTTAGCTGATATTTGATCGGCTGCTTTTATATTGTGAATGAATATATATTTGTAATGTTTAGTAAGAACAGAGTTTTTTCTGGTGATACCTTTTTAATAGGATCAGCTGAAATATTTCCAAAAATATAGAAACACTAGCTTTCCACAAAAGTCTCCTCTTCAAGTGAAAAGTGGAAACTGAAGGCATGTTTAGTGTGCACACTGGACTGCGTGTGGCTGCGCCCACAAGATCGTGCATCTCAAGGGTTAGAACCGCGAGAGCAAAAGATTGAAATAAAATACAATGTGGTAATGTGCATGCCACCTCCTTGAAGTGAAAGTAATTTGGTTAATTTTCCACACCATGCACGCTCATTCATTGTATAGATCTCAGATGTGAAGTTTTGAAAGAAACACGCATTACAGCAAGCATTTTTATTTTAAAACATGACTTATGGTATGACCCTAAGTTAAAGAAAGCTGGACCCTCTAAATGACTAGGTGAAAGGTTCTTCCTGATCTCTGACCCTGTGCACAATGCTGTCTTCAAGATGTCCCAGGACGAGTTCGAAGCCAAGGAGGAGAAGAAGAAGAAGGAGGGTCTTTTCCAGCGGACAGGGCGCTTCCGCCGCAGCACCAGCCCCGCCAGCAGGAGAGAGGAGTCCGTCCTGCCTTCCCTGGAGCTGTCCAGCTCGGTCACCCTGCTCTCCCTGTCCTCCCTCTCCGACTGCAACTCCACCAAGTCACTGCTGCCCTTCGAGAGCGAGGACTGCTCTGCCACCAACCCCCTGCTGGACCTGAAAACTGAGAGCTTCAAGAGAGACCCCAGGCAGTCCCTGACCCCCACGCACGTGAGCGCCACCCTGGCCGTGTCGCGAGGGCACCGGCGCACCCCCTCGGACGGGGCGATTCAGCCTCAGGCCCAGACTCCCACTCACCACAGGACTCCGTCTGATGGCAGCGTGCAGGCCCTCCCTGACACAAGTACACCGTGTTTATTGTTATTATTATTGATGGGTTCTGATTTGATGCAAATGTGCTCCAGTATGTAGAAATCACAAACAGATGTTGTAGCAAATGTTTTGCTTAAATTTTTTTTTAAAAAAACATGTTATCTGATATTACACTAGGTTAAAGAAAGTTCTCTGGTTACTTGCCTTATTTTTAGGAAGGCTGTTACACTTTCAGCAGTGTTTTCAGGGTTATGTTAACTGGTTGGAAGCATGTCAGTGTATTGGGAAGGGTGCAGGAAAATGGTACCAGTCCAGGCAGCATCTTTATTGCAACACTCAGACTAGACAGTCTTCTGACAAACCTGTCTGACAAAAATATAAAAATCTTTTCAGCTCGACTTTGACAAGCACGTCCTTTTTCTTCCTGTGTCCCTGATATTTGTTTGATTTCTAAATCACTGCCCTGCCTTCACCCTTCCTCTCCAGGCTCCAGGGATGTGGAGGTCCCATGCTTGCCTGACCCCTCTCTGCTGTTCCCTCCCATCCTGCGGCGAAAGCCCGCACTCGAGAAGGACACTGCGGCGATCGAGAGACCCAAGACGCTGGAGTTTGCACCGCGGCCGCGCCCCTCCTCCGGCCGGGCCAGGATCGACCCCTGGAAGTTGGTGTCATTCAGACGGACGCACAGTTCCTCTCCCAACAGCAGCTGTGACAGCCCGCAGGCCACAGAGGAGCCAGTCCCGGCCAGACAGACCCTGCTGGACATAGACATGGATGGACAGAGTCAGGACAGCACTGTCCCGCTGTGCGAGACCGCCCAAGCGCTGAGCTAACTGAGCCTTAACCCTGGAGCCTGGAGAAAACAGTGACAGCTGCAGCGTGGATAAATGATGTCTTTAAGCTAGCATCCAGCTGGTCTTCAGTGAAATCACTATTAAAATCATTGTGCTGGGATGCATGGGGGGTTTTTAAGTACTTTAAATTTTAACCTAATATTAGAAAATTCTTACATTTTACCTTTGAAACTATAATTCATACCATATTACAGTAAAATAAACCTGGCACAGAAAATTACTCATTACAAAAAGAGAAAAACATAGTGTTATTTGTTTTATTTATATGTTAATGTTCATTTTAAGCCTTCAATATCTTTTGATACAGTCTTTTATAGATTCTGGTATATAAACTAATGCAAATATGGAAATTTTTGCCACAGAATACATTCCAAGTTTGTTAAAACATTCAAATAGAAATACGGGTGTTTGTTTTTGAGTAAGGTGAACATAATTCTTCCCGGGCAACAGAAGCATAACTTTATCTTACCCGCTGAACTGCGAGGGTTAGGCTGGAGACATTAGTGATGCGCTGTCCTGTTTTCATCCTCTTGAGATTATATGGGTGAAAATCCGCTTGGCTGACTAATGGGATATCACTCACTGGTAATGGAAAAGGAATTCACTTTGAAACACTCATTCAAGATAAACTCTGTGAAAAACATTTTGGTATCTCTATGCTGCTCAAGATTACAGTAGAAATGTTAGTTAAAGTTGTTGAAGCACAATTCGATTTTAATGACAAGAAAAAGGTCCTTAGCCTGTAAACTTCCAACTGTCTTTGACCTGTCGAGAAATGAGCAACAGCTGAATTTATGATGCCTCCTTCATCGTCCTCAATTAATGGTGTGAAGTTTAAGGACAGTGTCTCATTATAGAAAGGGCAGTTGTTCCTCTGCCCTGCAGGATGCATCAGAAATGGACAATTCCAAAGTGCTGGTCTTCAGTATTCATTTGATTTTAAGACTTCATAGTGACCAACATCACTGCCACACACTGTACAAACCAATGCTTCCCACTGCAATGATGGAATGTGTTTATTTATTGAAAGGGGTGTCCGTCTGCTATACAGTGCTTGCCCAAAAGAGTGTGTGAGTGGGTCTTGGTTTGAGTGTTTATATGCATGTGGAAATATGGAGAAACCATCAAGACCCATTATTGTACAAGAGCAAAGATAAAGGAATACACTCACCCAGCATCCTGCCCTGTGTCTGGAATCGCAGAAATTATCATGACTGTGTCAGAAATGAAACAGACTCCTGCTCTATAACGATCGGACTCATTCCAGCAGTCGAACCAGTACTAAGCTTCATGTCAGTCGAGTCTTTTAACAGCAAGGTGAGACGGGGACTGTGTTTGAAGACATGCCTTGCAATAACTTCTGTGCAAGCAACGCATACTGTGACCACCCTCCCTCAAATGCAATATTCATTTTAAACGCTGATCTTGCAGCAGCTGTCTCATGAATTAGACCGTTTTGGGGTCTCTATGTTGCTTTCACAGAAGGTATGTCCCTATACTAAGAGAGCACCAGACACAGCCATGGCTGAAAGGCTTTTGATAAGGCCTGGGTGTGGCTAAAATGTCAATGTGGTAAAGTTACCAGGATGTAAACATTAAAACACAGCTTAGATCGTGAGTACCCTAAAATGCAGTTAAAATGTTCTACTGTTCCCTACAGTGCTATTATTGTGAGTGTTTCTCATTGAGATTACTTACCGTATTCCTTCGAATTTAAGAAGCAATTTTTTAAACATTTTTTGCTTCTCAAAAATAGCCTGTGTCTTAAATTTGAGTACAGTAGTGATGTGTTTATCACCAACAAAAGATATCCCTGTACGAATACACAAGCAGCAACATGACTGACTGCCAAGAAAAGAGGAACAGACATCCCTGTCTGAATACACAAGCAGCAACGTGACTTACTGCTGAGAAAAGACGAACCAAAATGTTACTGCCCGATCTTGAATCACCCATGACATACAAGCAGCCATTCTCAACGAAGCGTCATTCGCTTCCTGAGGAATTCAAAGAGAAGCTTTTACCATTTCAACGTTTCTAACAAACAGTACCATGCTTGGATGTATCTTTGTAAATACATCTTTGATGTTTAGTTTTTTTTTTTCAAATTGAGGGTGGTAAATTTGGGCTGTATCTTAAATTCGAAGGAATATAGTAAATATGGTGTTGCCTCAGTTCCATAGACATATGTGGGCCACATTAGCCAAAGAGTTTTATTAGAGCAGTCTGTGCCATCCAGTGTTCTTTCTTTAGTTTCTGTGCAATACACAGCTGTGCTCTAGATGGCGCTGGTGCTTACTAATATAAAGAGCTGTTTGCTGATCTAGTAGAGCAGCTCATTATATCAAAGCACCTGAGCACAGAAAATACTAATGTAGTCATAGCAATAAGAATGATTGCAAACATAAAAAGGCAAGAGAACAAAAAATAAATAAAGGCAACATGGAATCTGACACGACATAAGCGTAGAAGATTTGAAACTACACACCAGTACAAATATCGCTGTGTTTTTGTAACCCTACCAACTTACTGACGTTGACACAGACTGTAGTGAACAGAAAACAGTTTACTAGTCTCAGCCCTGGCTTTTAATAGTTCTAGAAACACTATGAGCGAGGTTGCCCTAAGAAGCAGGGATGACTTCGGAGAGAGAGCTAAGAATGCTGTTTAACAATCCCATGTCCTTCCTGTATCCAAAACAAGGAGGGGTCAAAGACAGCTCTTTAGGTGCGTTCCTCTGAGCTGCAGAACTGACTGATCCCCCCTGGTTTCGATGCGTTCCTCTGAGCTGCAGAACTTATGTGCTGAGGATATGCCAAGCATCAACCCCAAGCATTGCAGCAAGCCCAGAAGAGGATCAGCGTGGTAAAAACACTGCAAAACAGCACAGAAAGAATTTCCAAAAAGTATGGGTTACTCAGAGATAAACATTTATGATACTACTCACATCAATAACCAATTCTAAAAATTTGGAAACAACGCCTTCCGAATCTAAATTATTTTATTAAAAAATTCAAACATGTTACTATACAAGAAAGAGAAATTGTAAATTTTTTGTTGTATTGTACGTGCTCTCAATGCATCCCAATGATGTATATATTTGTAAATATATAGATATATATATATAGATAAACCTTTGTTGAGGATGACTGATTTTAATAAATAACTTAATTTAAATGATAAAGTTTGAAAACTGAAAACCTGTTGAAATAAAACAACACATATATAAATACATGTATAAATAAATAAATATGTATCTGTACTGTCTTTACAGATATTAAATCTGCTTGATTGAAATGCAATCTCCCCACGAAGGCTGAACAAGCCAAAACGTACAGATTGTTATATTGCTGTTGTGATAAAAAAAATAATAATAATAAAATAAGTTACTGTATACATAAATAATGAATAAAGTAACTGTCTACCTGTCTACAGGTTTTTCCTGTTTTCCCAATTATTTTCTCCCTAATTTAGAATGCCCAATTACACTCCCCCAACACATCCAATTACCTCTTTATACCCAGGCACTTTACCGTGGATGTCGGCAAGCTGCCAGCCTCTGGAGGACAAAGACCAGCCCTGCATGAGCTCACCAGGCACCTGGCTGATAGGCTCCACTGCAGCACAGTGAGGAGAAACAGTCCCTGAAGGTTTTGGCTCCCTAACCCCATGCAGTCCCACAGCCAATGCAGTGCTCCCTCCAGAATCCTCAGCGAAGCCCGTGGACTTTGCACAAGGCGCGAACTCCCCCCTGGCTGTACGATTCACCCTGCACACCACACGTTCGTGTCTTTACCAGGTCATCACTCCGGGACCCTTGCACATCGATTACTGAGCTGCTTGGAAAAATTCACATGCCACCTTTTAACATCTTGCAGTCAACCTCTTTTTAAGACAACAAAAATTCAAACATCCTCTATCTACTGAAGAAACCAGCCAGTTAGAACACAGGTTACCTTTACTCCCTGGACCTAAAATGGGGTCAGGTCACGGTTTGTCCTGATCAGAGCTGGATATGCCATGGCATGGACTCCACAGGGTGCTGAAAGCTGTCTTGAGGGATGTTGGTCCATTCAGTCTTTCATATTTCAGGGTTAGGGTTAGGGTTAGGGTTAGGGTTAGGGTTAGGGTTAAATGTCTTTTCTGTTTGCGGCCACAGCCGTCTCACTAGCTGATCCCTTTGTTTTCCACTGCTGATTCACTCTGGTGTCTTGGAGCAATCTAACAGCACGGCTGCACTTGCTGCTGTGGCAGCTGCTCGAAGGGCACCCATTCTCAAGCCTCTGCAGAAATGAACTTAAAAGAAAAATCACCTTAAAATTAGCACAATTACACAAGTGCGCTGCTGTACACACTGTAGGAAAAAAGAAGTTTAGTATGGAAGTTTAACCATATGGTAGCTCCATTTCAGAGTATAACAACTTCCATATTGTCACACCAGAGGGCAGCACCGTGCACTAGCCACAAATATTTTTGGTTACATGTCCCTTTAACAGTTATAGTGCGCCAACTCCGTTTCTTAACTAAAAGCGATGATTCTGAAAAAAATCACTTTTTTTTTCCCGTAACTTTAATGCGACTGTGGTTCTGTTACATTGATAATGTAAAAAATAAAAATTAAATTAAATAGAAAGGCAGCTCCTTTTAATGAGGACAATGTCTCCCTCCAGGCGTAATAATCAAGGAAGTCCAACATGATCTGAAAGCAATTTAACCTCATCGTCAACATCAAATTTTGTTTATATAGCACCTTTCATACAATAAGTATCTGAAAGCACAGTGCAAGACAAAAAAATAGAATCACAATAAAATAAATAGAATTCTAAGCTACAATCACCTTGAATGGGATATATCTGTCTCTCTGCCTCATTACTCCCGGATTCCCCAAAACGCTCAAGGTCCTTACATGCTCCAAATCCAAGCACGACCCTGGCTCAGAGAGAGAGAGGAGCAGGACTGGGGTAGAGCCAGAGGTGAGACTTTACAATCTACCAAACATTCTTCACTCTGTTCGTTTCCAGACAGTGGCACTGGAACAATTTTTAAAGTGGGGGGTGCTGAAAGCCATTGGACAAAACTGTAACCCCTGCATATGATGGAAGCCATGCAAAGCCAGGGGGGTGCTGCTGCACCCCCAGCACCCCTAGTTCCGGCGCCCTTGTTTCCAGATGAACGAAACTGACCCATGCACATGTGTGACTTGTTACATTAGTGTCAGCTTTTCTTTAGATGCCTTTACGAGTCAGATGAACAGTTCTCAATACATGCAAGAGTCCCACAAAATCTTGTAATAAAGAGTCCCAATGGACCTGCGCACTAATACATTAAGAGTCAGGTCAAAGACGTATCAGTTTGAAATTTGAACATGTATTAACAGATGTGCAGAATAAAGTGCACAAGTGCAAACCAAACAGACAATTCAGTCACTCATAAAACAATATTACTCATATAGCCAATAGATCACACAAGCAAATTAGCTCAAATGGCGCATTACCACACAGAGAGTGGTGAGGAGATGGAATTGGTTACCTAGTTATGTTGTTGAGGCAGACTCACTTGGATCAGTTTGAGATCAATCACCTACAAGGAAATGGACAGAATTTTCATAACATCAATCTGCCAATTCCAGGCATGGTCCTCCTACTCCTCTTTGCAGCAGTAGAGGATAAATACTGTATAACAATCAGTTTGATATTTTGAGGTCATTAATCAACAAGAGGATTGCTTTAGGAGCAGTTTCACAACTCAGAATGTTTCAGGAAGTGGCCGTGGAATGCGTCCTGAATCTGTCCTCAGTGTCGTGCTAGAGATCTTGCTTCAGGAGCAGTTGTGGATTTTAAAATAACTGCCAGAGACCTGGAACAATGATCTCAGGGAAACAGACTGTAGATTGCACTATATCAGCATGTCCACTAGATGTCAGTAAAGCGCTTTTCAACCCTATTGCAGTGCAATAGCAACCTTTTGTGTGTGGTGGCAGTGGATGCTGTACAGTATTTTTTTTTTTTTTAAATGTTGCTGTGAACAGGTTAGCGTTACGGCCCAGGCTGTTACCAGCCGGAGGAAGACTCAAACACAGATAAACTAGGTTTCAGTGGTATTGCAGACTTTAAATAAACACACAAATCACAAAAACAGTAAGAAAGGAACAGGCACAAGGGCCAACATAAACAGTAAAACGAATCGCTAATATCATGCTGGCTGGGACCAGGCCAAAACAGAGATACCAACAACACAGTGTAACCCTTTCTCCCAGCAAAGGATTGCAGCTGGAGCCTAATTAATCATGACGTTTTCAAGAAAGGCTCCAGTCACATTCTCACATGTATTTTGTCAGGGAGGGATTCAACCCCCTCCCTGCCAAACTTAAATACAAAATAAAAAACACTCATTTTACCCAGGCACAGTTGCTCACAAAATAGATATAATTTTCTGATAGCAGCCACTGCAACAGAGTACGTATCTTCAAATCAAATAGCATCATTTAAATTTCCCTTGTCTACATTTCCTTAACTGTTTGATGTTGTTTGCAGTTATGCTGAGAGGTTCTGGGTCCTATTGTTCCACTTTGATACGTCTGAAGAACTCTAAGTGCCAGAGCTGGAAAGCGTTCCTCAGTCTATGCATCACGTGACAAAGTGACTCTTAAACGCTACATTTATACCTTGATCTGGGCATGTTCCCCTGGTCTACCCTGGTGTGGGGTGTGTTGTCTTGGTATACCCTGGTGTGGGCGTGTTGTCCTGGCATATCCTGGTGTGGGTGTGTTCTCCTGGTATACCCTGGTGTGGGCATGTTCTCCTGGTATACCCTGGTGTGGGCATGTTCTCCTGGTATACCCTGGTGTGGGCGTGTTCTCCTGGTGTGGGCATGTTCTCCTGGTATACCCTGGTGTGGGCATGTTCTCCTGGTATACCCTGGTGTGGGCGTGTTCTCCTGGTATACCCTGGTGTGGGCATGTTCTCCTGGTATACCCTGGTGTGGGCATGTTCTCCTGGTATACCCTGGTGTGGGCGTGTTCTCCTGGTATACCCTGGTGTGGGCGTGTTCTCCTGGTATACCCTGGTGTGGGCATGTTCTCCTGGTATACCCTGGTGTGGGCATGTTCTCCTGGTATACCCTGGTGTGGGCGTGTTCTCCTGGTATACCCTGGTGTGGGGTGTGTTCTCCTGGTATACCCTGGTGTGGGGCGTGTTCTCCTTGTATACCCTGGTGTGGGCATTTTCTCCTGGTATACCCTGGTGTGGGCGTGTTCTCCTGGTATACCCTGGTGTGGGCGTGTTCTCCTGGTATACCCTGGTGTGGGCATGTTCTCCTGGTATACACTGGTGTGGGCATGTTCTCCTGGTATACCTTGTGGGTCCCTTGATTTCTCTGGAAGTCTGAACAGACATTGTAATTTACTGAAGCCTCGTTCCAAATCAAGTCCACTTAACAATGCTAAACCCTGATGGCAAGGGCTACTTTCAAGATGATAAGGCACCCATCCACCGTGACAGAATTGTGCGTGAATGGTTTGAAGAGCAGAATTGAGCTATATACATATCTATTCAAAACTATTCAATAAACAACAATGAGAAATATAAGGCTGTAATTGCAAGCTTTTAGCTTTTTGTTAATATAGCATCAGTGTACACTTAGGTGTAGATTATTCCCAACGGTAACAGTAATAATCTCCCCTAAGCCCCCTGGTATCGCCCCCCCTCCCCATCTTATATGAGACAGACAGCCTGTCAGACTGCGCTGTGCCTGGTGTCTCTTGACTGAGTCTGCCTTGAGAAAATGCCCGTCAGGCGACACTCAAGCATGCAGACGTTTGTCTGTTGCCTAGCAACCCCCCCTCCCTTGAGAGCAGCAGATACAAAAAAGCTAAATCATTTACCTGCCAGTGTCAAACTAAACATGAAAAAGCCTCTCCTGTTTTTTGGTGTTTGTGAATTCAATACTCATGAAAGCAGGGATAACAGCTCTGCACCTCAGTCTTGACCTGTACATCCTTATGCCTGAAACCCATTACCCAGTCATCCAGTCAACCAGTCACCCAGTCACCCAGTCAACCAGTCACCCAGTCACACCAGTCACCCAGTCACCCAGCACCCAGTCATCCAGCCACCAAGTCACCCAGTCAACCAGTCACCCAGTCACACAGTCACACAGTCACACAGTCACCCAGTCACCCAGTCATCCAGTCAACCAGTCAACCAGTCACCCAGTCACCCAGTCACCCAGTCACCCAGTCACACAGTCACACAGTCATCCAGCCACCAAGTCACCCAGTCAACCAGTCACCCAGTCACCCAGTCATCTAGTCACCCAGTCACACAGTCACACAGTCACACAGTCATCCAGCCACCAAGTCACCCAGTCAACCAGTCACCCAGTGACACAGTCACACAGTCACCAAGTCATCCAGTCAACCAGTCACCCAGTCACCCAGTTACCCAGTCAACCAGTCACCCAGTCACCCCAGTCATCCAGTCACCCAGTCACCCAGGACACAGTCATCCAGCCACCAAGTCACCCAGTCAACCAGTCACCCAGTCACCCAGTCATCTAGTCACCCAGTCACCCAGTCAACCAGTCATGCAGTCACCCAGTCATCCAGTCACCAAGTCAACCAGAAACCCACTCATCCAGTCATCCAGTCATCCAGTCACCCAGTCATCCAGTCACCAAGTCAACCAGAAACCCACTCATCCAGTCATCCAGTCACCCAGTCACCCAGTCAACCAGTCATGCAGTCATCCAGTCACCCAGTCATCCAGTCACCAAGTCAACCAGAAACCCACTCATCCAGTCACCCAGTCACCAAATTATCCAGTCACCCAGTCATCCAGTCACCAGGTCACCCAGTCACCCACTCATCCAGTCACCCAGTTACCCAGCACTGAACAGTCAAATAGTCGACTAGCAGGCTTCAATTTCAAAGCAGCAGCAGCAACATCTTAATGTTTTGTGTGTTACAAATGTATACTAGCAGCGAACTAGCAATGCCTAGTTTTAATATTTGAATTACGTTCAGCTGTTTGAAATGAAATGGAAAGTACTTGTGAAGTGTGCATTTTCAGATGGACAGAAGTATAAATGATCACGTACACGTCAACCCTGTATGGCACGCCAGAAGCTAATGCAGCCTTTTTAAGATGGGGGTCATGTGCTGTCCAGCCCTAGCGTTTGTTCAAATGCAAACTGCAGAGTTCTGCACAAGCTGCAGCCTACCGATAACCCCACTAGTCAGGCCAGTGAAAAGAACATTGCAATGATCAATCACGTCCTGGACTAATCTCACAGCATCCGTCATTCAAGATATGCACTGAGGATGTCTGTCTGTCTCAAAATCTACAGTGTATGGTGAACACAATGGTTTCAGCATCTCCAAACTCTAATCCTAGACTCCGCGCTGCCTATAGGCTTTTCTCGTTGCATTTCTCTATAATCTGATATTGTTGTTTTTATAGACTTCTCTAATAGATGCTGATCGGCACATATGCTTCGCCTATTGGGTGGAGGAAAAAACAGCACTAATGAATTAATTACAAGCTGAGCTGCAGTGTTTGCTAAAGTTAGTCAAACAGATAATTAGAGACGTGTCAGCAGCCTCTCGTTAAACAGGGGGTGCTGAGGGGGCAGGAGTAACAGTCTGCTGCTTTCTGCTACTGTACAAATACAGCAGGGATGACGATACTTCAGAATTCATTGTGGACCCCAAATGGCTCTGTGATCAATAAGCAATCAAGTGAATTGACTATTGGTCAATTATTGAGAGCTCCTGGCTTCACGTCACTAATTAAACAGGTAACCAGAAAACTAGCTTATATAGTCAAAAGTGTAGAAATCAAAGGAGGGTATGATGAGGTTGTATAACGCACTGGGGAGACCGCATTTTAACTGACCACAGCACCACAAGGGACATCGTGGCCCTGAAGTGTCCAGCAAAGAACAGCCAGACTAATCCCTGGGCTTAAAGGAAGGAGCCAGGAAGACTGAGACAACTTCATTTATTTAGCAGAGAGGAATTTATACTCAATACACAATAGCAAGGCATGATACATGAATCCAAAAGAGTAAATGCATTTATTCAATAAAAGAATAACAGTTTTTGAAAGCTGCAGTTTTTGACACAATTTGTAGCTGATGCTAAAGAAAGGCTACATTGCACAAGGAAGACTTTGTGTATGGAGCTTTCCCTATAGCCTGACACATCACTACAGCCAATAACATAACGAACCAGTAAAAAGCAACCCCAGCATTTAATTGAGGGGCTTGGAAACAGTGGTATTTATTTTACTGTAGTTGATGTTTTTCTTTCAGAAGGAAAATGTGCCAGTGATCTGGAGATTCAAGTTCATTAGCACGATTTTTACAATATTTGACAAAATATACTGCCAGGGAGAAAAACATACAAAAATGTTAAACCAGTTCAATAAAAGCACAAGTAGAATAATTGAGGCTTACGTGATCGGAAAGATAAAGCATTTGCAAAAATGCATGGAATGAAATATGATAAATAATTTACCAAGGTAAAATAGAGTAGTTAAGGGTTGGTTGCACGTGAATGGAGTAACAGCTAAAGGGCGAATTATATTGATAATTAGGAAGATCACAAAAACAAACTGTAGTCACTTATGATCTAACCCCATATGGTAGCAATACCGGGCATGGAGGCGAGAGAGAATACCTCCAGCATCATTATGGACCATCAGTGAATCAGTCTGAAGGCTCTCTCCAGGACTTCAAGGTAATCTGATCAATTGCCTGTTAATACCAGTGGAACGAATTGTATCTAAACAATAACGTTCCTTGTAGAATGTAATGTGGGCATCTGGACGTAATAAATGGTAAACATGGTCTGGTCTAATCTTTATAGCGTGGCAAAGTAGTTCAATTTTTACCTCAATTCATAAATCTTACACTGGCAACTCTGACACCTTACACAAGGCAAGCTTGTTTTCCCCAACAAAGCAGCAATTGTCTTACCTTTGTGCAGCTTACCCACCTGGGGATCCACCTTCCCAGCACAGAACCACAAGACCAGCACGAACCGTGCGTGCGTGCGTGTGTGTGTGTGTGTGTGTGTGTGTGTGTAAAACAAGTAGCTTTCAATTTAAGTTGAATGAAAACAATATATTTAAAAACAATGGGTTGTAGGGAAATATGCAAATAAAGCATTACAAGAGCCAATCAAATCACGTGAAAGTTGTCTAACGGCTTCATTCCAGCTTTCTCACCCAGGGATTGAAGAACCGTTGCACGGCCACAGAGGAGGCAGGGAAGTGAAGGTCGCATGAAACAAAAACACAAGAGACGGGCAAGATCTGCAGGGGAAAACAACCAGAACTGAAAGAGGAGAAGATGTTGTCCTAGTGCCTCTCAGAAACACAGTCCAGCAATAATGATCAAGATCAATAATGATCTAGTTCACCTCCTGGATAGAGGTTGATTCAAGAATGGCCACCTTTGTCCAGCTCTGTTTTTTCAAACCCACTTTGACGTGAAGTGACATCAAGCCACAAGCCATGCCTTGACAAACTGTCAATTACTGGGGGAGCTTCTTAGAGCATGTGAAAAAAAACTAAACAGTACTGATGGCTTTAAATGTCCCTTGCCATGTCATGCAGTCATTCAAGCGGTTTAAAATGCTGCCTTTCGATTGTATTGTTCTCTTTGTACAGCTTTAGGCTTTGAGCTTACAGCTTTCATCCATGGCTGTCACAGCACCATTAAGAGTTGAATCAACACTCATCTTCAATACGTTGGTTTTGTTTTTATTCTAGGGGGTAAATACCAGATCCACCCCCTCCCTTTGTGTAATACAATTTGTCTTTAAAAGCTTTTGCCTGTCTAGTGCAGGAGCCTTCCTCCTCCTCTCTCATTCCCTCTTTCTGTCTCCTTCTGCACCTCTATTTTTCTCCACTCATTCTCTCCTCCTACCCCTTCTCTCACTCTCTTTCTCTTCCGCACCTGCCCCTCTCTTCTCTTTCTCTCTTCCTCCCTCCTCCTCTCTTTTTATCCCTCCACTCTCACCGTTTCCCCTCCTCCTCTCACTAGCTCTTTCTCTCCCCCTCCTCTCTCTCTCTTTGCCAATCCCCCTCCCTCTCTCTTCCTGTCGGACAGCTGCAGAGGGAGCCATTATGCCAAGCAGCCATTGGTGACAGTTAAATTATTACCTTTGTAGAGAAACTCAACCATTAGCAACGAACAGATTGATGCTTTCAAAGGGAGAAAAAACTCATGCGAGTGTAAAATAAGGATGGCTGTGTGTGCAGTGAAAAGATCGGAGCTATGCTGAGGTTGAAAATTCAGAGATTGGACAAATCATTACAAATACCTGTGCAGCACTTTTCTGCAATATAATTAAATTACTATTTTATGTCCCTGTATTCTCTAGAATTGAATCTTCCTGTTTCAGGTCAGTTTCAGTCGCAATGGGCCTGACAGCCGGTAGGTGCTCAGTTGGCGGGTGCTTCTGTATCCAAAGACTGCGCTATCAGACCAAAAGGGATGACTCTCCCTTTATAAAAGTGCCCTATAGTAAAAGCATAGCAAAGAGTAACGAAGCACAGTGACGTCATGGTAAAGCATAGGCAAGCATTGTAAAGCACAGAGAGGTCTGGTAAAGCATAGGCAAGCATTGTAAACCACAGAGAGGTATGGTAAAGCATAGAGAAGCATTGCAAAGCACAGAGAGGGATGGTAAAGCACAGGCAAGCATTGTACAGCACAGAGAGGGATGGTAAAGCATAGGGAAGCATTGTAAAGCACAGAGAGATATGGTAAAGCATAGGCAAGCATTGTAAAGCACAGAGAGGTGTAGTAAAGCATAGGCAAGCATTGTAAAGCACAGAGAAGTGTAGTAAAGCATAGGCAAGCATTGTAAAGTGCAGAGAGGTGTGGTAAAGCATAGGCAAGCATTGTACAGCACAGAGAGATATGATAAAGCATATTTAAAAACATGCCAATCCATGGTATACGGTGGTAGTGGCATAATAAAAGCAGGGGAAAACTGCAAAAATACCCTGCAAATGTACCATGGCATCAGGGTCTTTATGGCATGTAAACACCTGGCTGACCAGGATGGACCCTATAACCTATTGGCAGTGTTCTGATTTGTGTTTCTAACTGAAATCATATCATGCTGCTAATGCTGATCAGTGTCTATCATACTGTATTTATTTATTATATATGGTTGCGCGTTGCTAGTAACAGAACACAAGAGGCATTAGCTCTGCAGGCTGGAAATGCCTGAATTAGGGCTAGCATAACTGGGAACCCCTAAACCAGCCAGATGGTTCTGTAGGGGCTCCAGGACCGCTACGGTGGAATTCGGTCTTATAAAGCCTGCCTTGGCGATCAAGCACTTTTCCTTTGCTTCTGCTGCTCTAGAGCTCTTTGCTTTGAATGTTTGCTTTTCAGTGTGTTAACCATGCTATTCAATGGCTGCCTCATCCTATTGTGTCAGCCCTTGTGCTGCTGTTGACACTTATTATCCCCACTTGTGATGAAATCCCCTGAAAAAGATCTAGTGGATGGAGTTCAGCACACGCATGTCGCAATTCTTCCATATATCTGGAGAGCCGCTCACCCCATTGCCATGAACCTTGGTGTTAACATTATTTTGTAAATTGAGAAAATCAGGCTCTGGGGAAAAGTTTCTGCCTGCCCATTCGCCTGTCCATCTTTATGTCACACTGACATTTCTGCATGCAGCCTACATATTGCTCTTCAAATTGTGATTAAACATTTCATTGTCGTTTCTTATTCTGTACGTTTCTGTACATACTGTTGTTATATGTCATAGCGGTCAGCGTTTTCCTCATACTAATTTTGCCTTTACATGGGGATGTATGTAACTGATATACTTGTTATAAATCATCCAATCACAGTTATGGGTTTGTTAAAGTTACAGTACATCTTATTACCTGTTCGCAGTGATGTCATCCTGGGAATAGAATATACAGCACAATTCTAATGAAAAGAAACCACAACAGGTTCTGACAAAATAAAACAATGCAGTTTTATTATCTTGCCCAAACTGCACAAGATGATATACAACATGAAACACCTTATCCTTATAAGTTTACCACAGGCAGCTCCCATGGTTATCGATCATTGACAATGGTTTGCACTTGTTTTAAATATGCTTCACCATACCTCTCTGTGCTGCCTTGCCTATGCGTTACTATGTTTCACTTAGCTTTATTAAACTTTGCAAAGCTTTTAATATGGTAAACCTTTATAAGGGCACACACGCCATATGAACTTGTAGTACAGAATCATAAAAATAGGGATTGTAGTGTTAGAATATCAATCTTAAGAAATCCTACAATCGCAACAGGTCTGTGAAGTGAAGATGGATTATCACACAATGAAGTATGGAGCGAAGCAGACTGCAGGCTGAGACACTGCACACAATGATTCAGTCTCTGCAGTACTATTAATCTTTCACTCAGGTTCTGCAGTCTGCCTAGCCCAGCCACGCACGCCCCAAAAGTTTCTACAAATAAGAGAAACCTGCAGTACTGCTGGCGCAGTGGGTTACTGCACTGGCCTTTTAACTCTGGAGGCTGGGGTTTAAATCTGGTTTCTTTGATGGGAAATTCAGTTTTACAGGTCAGTAAAGAAAGTGACAAGATGATACTGTACTGATGAAGCAGCTCTGGTCTATCCTGAAACATATTGCATTGTTTTCAGCCCTGGAATTCATTCTTCATTCAGTCAGGCAGAGCAACACCGAGGACCCTGACAGAAGTCAGTGGATGCACTTACTCATTATTTTCACTCGAGCGTTCCCCTGAGATAACATTTCCAGACAGTACAAGTTTGCTCAGGTCACCCTAATGGAGACAGATCTCTTCAATACTGGAAAACAAAAGAACGCCAAAACACAGCATGCATTATACTGGATCTTTACATTTCCCATTACCTCATCTCTTCCCCTACAATAAAAACATAATTCTGTGTTATATAGTGTGGTGCAGCGGTCCCATGGTCAAGGCTGGTGAACGACAAGAATAGCAACCCAGACGGGAAAACTGCAATTCAGGCCTTTTATTCTTTCACAAAACAAATAAAAAAAAAGGTTTAAACAAACAAATCCAAACAAAAACCTTCATTAACAGCATCCAAGCTTCTCGGATCATAAACCGGGGGGACAACCCACTGCTCCCAGACTCACTCTCTCTCTCTCGCTCGCTCTCTCGCTCATAAATCCATATATCTAACTTTGCAGGGCTTCTGCCCTGTCACATTAGTCAAGCGTTGAGTACAATTCCAGGGAGGTTATGATGAGGTTGTATAACGCCCTGGCAAGACCACACCAAAGCGTTTCAATCACTTTCAACTGGGACTCTTTGAGCACCAGTTAGAAATGCAGGCTGGCAGAACTCGATCTCTCCAGCTCGCGCTGTTGGTGGAAATCACCTAAAGACTGTCCAACGTGAGAGACACTAAAGAGAGGAGGGTTTGAAGTTTGCAGCAAAAGAAGGCTGTGAATACAATAAACTGTCAGGAAAATGTGCAGTTGGTGAATTTTTTTATAAATAAAATTAGATAAAAACATGATACATAAGGTGATCTTTGACTTGTCTGTAAAGTCTAGTCACAGATGGAACCGGCCTAGCCCCAGATTGATATTGCTCAGCTGGATTAATTCCCTTTGGATGGTCCCTTGGTAAAAGCACAGCGGCCTGGTGTGCAGGGAGAGTCATACAGTCAGTGGAGTGCAGGTTTGCATCCTGGCTGTGTGAAGCCATCGGTCTTCACTGGATATTCCAGAGGGAGCGGTGTGCTGTCCCTAGGGCTCCTGTGGGTTAGGGAGACAAATCCAGCAGGTACTGCTTCTCCTCATCACACTACAGCGGATTCTACTGGCCAGACATACCTAAGCTCTAGCAGAAACCTGCAGGACTGGCCTTTGTCGCACAGAGGTCGGTAGCTCTCTGACAACCGCACAAGAGTTCCTGAGTGTACGAGGCAATTGACTTGGTCATAGGATTACTGCCGTGTTTGAGGGAGCGTAATGGGACATTCTAACTGTGTAGAACATTGGGGGTAAAATAATTGACCCTAAAACACTCCACCAGCGTTTTATAAGGAAACTGATAATTCAACTGCTTTGCAAGTGCACTGCACAAAAATAATCACACAGACGGGACAAAATGATTCCTTTTATTAATAATAAATGCTGTATATAAAGACAAGCTCTCCACACAGTTACCCACATGTACAAAATACTTTACACAGATCCACCTACGAGAGTGACAAGTCTAACACACACACAGCGGGTTCCTTGTATGGAAAACACACTATAGGGAGACAGTATCACACAGCAAACTGAAACAACAAGTTGGTTTCTGTGGCTAATTGAGCCTATTGACGACCCAGGCTTTATATTCATATACTTACTCTCTTTAGTGGAATAATTAGCATACAGTCTCCGGTCACTATGTGCTCCCTGTGTTGCAGCAGTGAGTCTCACGCTTGCTGTGAGATGCGTGGCACTTGCCCTGTGTTGCTGTTCTCAGCTGCATGCTTAGATGTGTTCTGAGCCCCGTTCCCTTGAGGCTTGTAATTGTTTCCACTGACAGTAATGCTTATAACTAAAGTAACTGCATTTCATAAATCAGCCTGCTTGCAGAGGGAGGGGAGGAACAGCACAGTGCTCTTGGGGAACAGTATTCAGAGCAGGGTTTGAGGCCGTGGAAACACAGCTTAAGATCGCTAGAGGGTTACTGTGCTTTTTACACTTTGCTCAGTTCTTCAGTTGAATCCTACGTGGAAATCGTTTGCTCTATTGCAATGGTGTGTCATACTGTTGTGCCTTAAAGCTGTGGTAGGAGAGAGCAGAGATAACAAAGAGACAGCAACGAGAATGTCAAGAGCTAAACCCTCCAGCAGCCCCCCACAGAGACTGTGTCTGGCATTTCACTGATGTGCTTACATGACCATGTGCTGTTTGAAGTCACACGCAAGAGCCCTAGATTCTGTTGTCTTAAACGATGTAACGACCAATATAACGTACCTCGTGTGAGCAACGAAAGGTACAATGGCTGCCATTGTTAGAATGGTACGACAACAAGAAGGGCATATATCTTCAATGGTATTATAATGCAATAACCAATACACACTCCTGGTAATACATGATAGACTCATGATACCATGCCAGAACTAGATCACATGTAACCATATCACACGCAAATCCATTGTGGTAATGTTGGGGTCTGTATACTGTATAGTTCTGCTCTTTAGGGCAATGCACAGGGTTTATAATGAGACCCCAATATGTTTTTTTTCAGATTTTCTATAGCAGTTTTATTGTATTAGTTGCGGAGATCATGTAGTGAGGAAAATAAAATAAAAAACTGAACTTGTTTGTTTCAGCTTGCCTGATATCACATCACTTTATTATAAATCAAGAAATAAAAAAAAAAACCTACAAAGGAATGGACATCATGTCATTATTTATATTTATTGTTTTCCAATCACAGTGTATTGATTCACAAGCAGTTCTAGGACACCACGGTGCATTGATTCATGTTGTCTAATGATGCATGGTGTTCCTGTCTACTTCATATTTGATAATACATATAGTAGCTATTAATATTATTACATAGACTTCATTCACAGGGCCTGTATTTTAAAGCAAATGCAAAGAATATAATAATAACAGACCATTCAGCCCATCTGTGCTCATTCAGTTCATAGTAGGTGATTGATTACAGAATTGTGTCAAGTTGGTTCTTAGGGTCTGATTGGCTGCAAAGCCTGTCAGTCATTAAAGGAAACAGCAGATTGGTTACTGACTGGAAAGAAGGCCCTGATGGGGTGAGGACAATTTTACTCTCCTGGTAAAAAGACTAAGAAATTGCAAGAATATCAAAAGTCTGCAAGCAGAGGGCATGTTAAGCCAGTCCAGTACCAGATCATATGCTTTAATATGAAAATACATGTATGTTCTTTACAAAATTCTCTGTTATAAAAGTTTACCACAGTATATCTGCATGGTAATTTTGTAGGTTTGTACTATCCATGTGTTTTGTTTTTTTTAAATACCAGACCTCTCTAGGATTTACAATGCTCACCTATGTGTTATCATGCTTTCATTTTTACAGTTTGCTATGTTTTTACTGTGGCAAACTATTCTAATGGTCGTAGACTATTATAACGGTCATAATGGCATGGAAATGAAGTGGAGCAGTTCAGTTAGCTACAATCACATTCTAAAGCACCACGTTAATACAGTACTTTGTGTGTTGGGTTAAGGACCAATTCATTTTGTTGGGTTTTATTCAGTTTATTTCAAAATTGAACATTGGAAAATGGGTGCGACCTTGTTAAATAACGGCAAGGGTGACTATTTTGTCTATATGAGAAAAAAATACCAGGCTGTTCATATAGCGGTAAAAGCTGGAGTATAGCAGTTTATTTTTTTATTGAAAATCAAAGGGCTTCTCTTACTGTGGGTCACTTCACATAGTTTGCCAAGTAGGCACAATACAAATGCCATGTGCATTTGCGCTCGAACAATACTCTTCTAAAATGTTTCATTCAGGAAAACGGTATTATTGCCACAGAGATGGCTCATTTGTATGGTTAACTGACCGCAAAGCACTGTCCAGGGTTCAAACGTCGACAGTCTGAGTAAGACATCAGCTTCAGTAGACTCACCCTGCACATCGCACACAAAAAGAGGTCAACTCCAGCCTTGTTACAGGCAGCTATTGCTGAGAGACAGCCAGACAACTACTGCTGCTGAATAGAAGACAAGACCGTCTCACAAACTGGGGCTGACAGTCTGAGAAGGGCAGACATCCACATTGAATTGCAAAGTTAAAACAGAGGAGGGCAGACATCCACATTGAATTGCAAAGTTAAAACAGAGGAGTGCAGACATCCACATTGAATTACAGACAAAGTTAAAACAGAGGAGTGCAGACATCCACATTGATTTACAGATAAAGTTAAAATAGAGAAGGGCAGACATCCACATTGAATTGCAAAGTTAAAACAGAGGAGTGCAGACATCCACATTGAATTACAGACAAAGTTAAAACAGGGGAGTGCAGACATCCACATTGATTTACAGATAAAGTTAAAATAGAGAAGGGCAGACATCCACATTGAATTGCAAAGTTAAAACAGAGGAGTGCAGACATCCACATTGAATTACAGATAAAGTTAAAACAGAGGAGTGCAGACAGCCACATTGATTTACAGATAAAGTTAAAACAGAGGAGGGCAGACATCCACATTGAATTACAGATAAAGTTAAAATAGAGAAGGGCAGACATCCACATTGAATTGCAAAGTTAAAACAGAGGAGTGCAGACATCCACATTGAATTACAGATAAAGTTAAAATAGAGAAGGGCAGACATCCACACTGAATTAAATACACTAGTTTGGAAGTAGGACAAAAATATACAGGTGATTCATAATTCACACAAAATGTTTTGCACTGTTTTCAATTCTACTTAAATACTGATATTATTGAACAACCCTCTGCTGGCCAAACAGTGCACCATGGAGTAGACTGTTTTACACTGTTCTGTTCTCTGTTCTACATTGTACCAGAAAAAATACATATCAGCAAGGTGATTTTGAAAGTCACTGGTATGTAACTAAATAGCAGAACACTGGCTATGTTGACACGATGGATAACAATTCAAATACATTTTAAATGTTGTATGCATCCCTAACACAGCATCTCGTTCTATTAACAGCATCTCTTAGACTGTGTTCCTAAGATAGATGTGGGAACCTACATAGGAAGTGGTTATAAAACTGTTACAGTACCTTATGTAGTAAGTTAGCTTAGCAGTATCATACAAAAGCTAAAGCAGCTTCTAGTGTCATCTGAGTTATTCATTCCACCTGTCCCTTCTTTTTGTGAAGTTGGTGGGTGGCTGGCCAGCACTGAACTGCCTTCCTCATTCAGCTTAACCCTTCAACTCTGCTGGCTCAGCCTGTGCTACATATAAAAAGGGTGAGTAGGTGGGACCAGCTTAAAAGGCCATTTTTGTCATATGGTTAGAATGGAGTGAGGAAGTTGGCCCAGTCCTAGGCAGAGCGCTCTTACAACTACCTGCAGCGACTGGAGGTTATG
Source organism: Polyodon spathula (assembly GCF_017654505.1). NCBI lineage: Eukaryota > Metazoa > Chordata > Actinopteri > Acipenseriformes > Polyodontidae > Polyodon > Polyodon spathula. Next base: position 3,495,710 of record NC_054573.1, on the reverse strand, counting down.
GATGTCATGTGCAAGCTCTGTAGCAAAAATGTAAAAACATATCTGAAGTTCTGATGAAAAGTAAAACAACAATACTGTTAAGGGCACTGCACGCTCTCTTTAATGTTGTTATAACAGCAGTAGAACGTGCCAGTTCTGCTAAGCAAGGCTTTTAAATCCACTTCTTTATCTCTGGATCCTGTGGCTCCTCTCTTGTTAATTTTAGATTATCACCAACTATGCTTAAGGGCAGATTTACTCCAGTGGTCTATGTGCAACCTGTAAGCTACACTATAGGATTGGGTGCATTTCAGTCTATATTGCTGTACTGTTAACACTAATAGACATCAGAGACTGGACTAAACAATTTTCTATCTACTTCAGATCTCCTTCATGTTCCCAGTTTAAAGGGCTAATTATGGCTAATTAAACGATTCCATAATTATCACCGGTTGTGCACGTTGGCCGCTATGTAGAACAATTTTGAAAGAAGCAAACATGACTCATGACTCTTTGAAGACCATGGCATACCCTTCCATGTGATTCAACTTCAATAGCTTACCTTCATTGTGATACCAAGAATGTCCCTGTCCGACCGGGAAAACAGGAGTAATCCTTCAAGGCTCACAAGATCATTTTTGGGGTGCGTTCGCACCCCTTTCTGCAATCTGAGGTTTATGTATACATTTTTCACATACCTCAATCACAGCTCCTACATACTGGCAGAGTAGATTGCTGAGCGATGCAGGAGAGCCAAGGGAGATGTAAAAACGGTTCACTGCTTCTAAAATTATTGATTTAGCTCTGATTATTTATTTGCCTAGCCAATAGTTGTCATGAAAGTGACCGTCTATGTTTAATGCATGCATTTTCAGTATGCATTTCATAACTACAGCAACCTGCTAATGACCTGATACAGAATATATACTATATAGGTTGCTACGCATAACTCCTGTTTCCTTGTAGAATAGTGTTGAGAGCTGAGGGAGATGTAGTAACTGTATTACTTCTGAAATGATTGATTTAGCCCTACATATTCATCTTTTATCCCTCTGTTGACTTGTGGAATCGATGCACTGAGAGAGACGACAGGCAGTTGAGTTAATGTGCCCCTCTTTACAGGACTCTGATAACGGTGTTATTTGGGCTGGAGTTCTCGTTTTATTTTTCAAGGTATGCAAGCTCTCTTTCTTCACTGCTTTTTTATTTTGGCCAAAAAGACTGACGTCCGTTTTTTTTTTATGCGCAATGCAACTTCATATTGAAGCACAGTATGTGTAGACAAATTGCTTGTTTGTTTTCTTTTTTTTGTTTGTTTTACTAGGTTTTGTACATGTTAAGTTTCCAACTAATGATTTATATTCAATATAAACACCGTAAGATGGCATTTTATTTTTCGTACTGCTGACTATCTAAAAATAATTTAAATAAAATATTTAATAAATAGTTTATCAAAACAGTTTAACAGAACAGTTATATATATATATATATATATATATATATATATATATATATATATATATATATATATATATATATATGTGTGTGTGTGTACATGTGGTTTAATTAAAATGCATGTTTGCTAGAACATGTGTTTCAATCACATATGAACTGTTTATAGTGAATGAAACAGGTATTTTTTTATGGATTTATTTTGTTAACTGCCACTTGACTCAAGAAGCAATAACACACCTGTGAGCAGGCTGTAATTATAATACAGGGCAATAACATTTTTAAAGCCTTGGGTTTTATAACTTAAAGTAATACCATAGATCCTACCTGTTGTGCACTGTCATTAGCTGTGCAGGTCTCAAATGTGCAGCTATGAAAGAAACAGAACCATCTGGTTAACGAAATGTCTGTTTGCAAGCCCTGCTTTTAAATGGCATCGCACTTCCTGGGCTGGCAAGTGGAACAGACTTCCAGAGAAAGGCGTGGAACATGAAAACTTACCGGAATCGAGTCTCGTACCGAGTCTCGTCTCATAAATCCAAGTTTGATATAGCATGTGTTTCTTTTAAAATTGTCACTTCAGGTATATTAAATTATTCTGTTAGACACAAACACTTTAAGTGAACTGCATACGCACATAAATAACTAGGCTGCAAGCGAACGGGACCTGAACACCCTCTGTCTGAGATTTCACCCTGGGCCTTTCTAAGCAGAGAATAAAAAATGGAGCAGCTGGATTCCCACCCAGTTCTCCAAATGTGAAAGGCGTGAGAGGATAATGAATTAGCCTGCAGTTCGCACCCCTTAGCCCCAAAGAAATTACAATTTTAAGCTTGTTTAATAAAAGGCGCAGGAAAATAAACCCCATTTGGCCCACAACAGTTCCCAATTGCATTCCATTTTGCATTTTGAATTATAGATCAATAAACTTTTCGTTAACACCAGACAACTAAATAAATTGCTATTTGAAAATCTTAGTGCACTAGAAATATAACATTACTTGACTTATTTCTAGAGTACAGATGTGTACTGCATTTGTCCCAAGGTGTCCCAGTTGATAAGCGGTCTAGTTTAAAAAATAAAAAAAAGCAACATACATGATTTGTATAATGGGATGCGGTGTTCCTATATTTAGTTTCTTTTATTTGGCTCCTGTTGTGAAGGTTTTGTTGATCTGCCAAGAAGAGGGTCCTGACTTTCCCCCCATGGCTGTAGCAACATGAGGTCATGTGCCAGAGTCCTCGCAAAAACAGTGAAACAGTCTGGAAGTCATGGGTAATGGGTCTGGCACCTAGCCCAGTGCTTCTTTACTGCACTCTCTCTCCCTCTGATTACACTTGTTCATCTTCATCTCGGTCAACTGGATGTATCGCAACACATTCGTATCTGCAGAGAAAACAGAAGCAGCAAAGGTAAGTGGTGTATTCTTTGTGTCGTCTGGATTCATATGATTTTCATAAGAAAACTAAGAATGAAATCTATGAACGAGCCAATTTGATCCATCTAAGCTGGTCCAGTACCTAGTAGCTGTTCTCAATGGTTCTGTCTCAACAACGTGACTAGGCAGCCCATTCCATCCCCTCACCACTCTCTGTGTGAAGAAGAGTATCCTTCAACAACATGACTAGGCAGCCCATTCCATCCCCTCACCACTCTCTGTGTGAAGAAGAGTCTCCTTCAGCAACATGACTAGGCAGCCCATTCCATCCCCTCACCACTCTCTGTGTGAAGAAGAGTCTCCTTCAGCAACATGACTAGGCAGCCCATTCCATCCCCTCACCACTCTCTGTGTGAAGAAGAGTCTCCTTCAACAACATGACTAGGCAGCCCATTCCATCCCCTCACCACTCTCTGTGTGAAGAAGAGTCTCCTTCAACAACATGACTAGGCAGCCCATTCCATCCCCTCACCACTCTTTGTGTGAAGAAGAGTCTCCTCCAACAACATGACTAGGTAACCCATTCCATCCCCTCCCCACTCTTTGTGTGAAGAAGTGTCTCCTACCCTCTGTTTAGTCTGTCTCCATTTAATTTCCAACGATGGTCCTGGTTTCTGTGCTGCTCTTAATCTATTGGTTAGGGTTCACTTCGTCAACTTTTTTTAAAATTGTAACCAAGTCTCCCCTGATTCCTTTTTGTTCCTGGTTAAATAGATTCAGTTCTTTCAGACTATCTTCATAGCTCAGAACTATAAACCCTGGCATTAGTCTAATTGCTCTTCACTGGACTCTCTCCAGGGTCACAATGCCCCTTTGGTAATGTGACCAGAATTGGGCATAGTCCTCTAAATGTGGTCTCACCAGTGCATTATACAACCTCATTATAACCTCCTTGGACTTGTACTGTACTCTTTTGGATATATACCAATATATAAGCTGTGCTGGTATCGGTCGGGCCTCAATCTTACCCGTGGGCTCTCGTCTCTTTGCTTCTTTCAGGTAGAGCAGGGCGTTGTCGTAGTCTCCCAGGTGGTAGAAGGCGATGCCCGCTCGGTACATGGCTTTGAAGTTATCCTTCTGTTTTCCCAGGACCTTCAGACAGTACTCCTTCACGCGCTCGTAGTTCACCAGCTCCGACTGCAGTAAACATGCTGGGGAGGAGAAAGCAGAGGGAGGAACTCTACACACCGTGTACATTAATGTTACATATTGAACAAATGTCATTAAGAGAGGGGAGTGAGTCTTTGACGGAAAAAGACTCACTTCATCTTGTTATTGTGAGGAGGGAAGCTCGCACAGGTGTTGAAAGTGAGACCAGTAATCCAAGTAGTCTCACTCTGTAACCATGAGCTATGAACCCTGTTGAGCTTATTTTTCAATGATGCGATGAAAAACAGATAAAGAATTGGAAACCAGATAACACGAATAACACGCTGGTAAGAGAGGAAACATTGTTTTAAGCCACATAACTGATTTCTTTGTTTTACAAGTGACCTCCCCAACACGTATTCTGTACTCTGTGCTGAAATGTGATATTTGTAGCCCGATTGGAATTTAGTGATGAAATAAGCATCCAATCCATATCAGTTATATCAATACATGTAAGATGTATTGGACCTTGCTGTGCTGTTTCCTATCTACCCAGATCGCTTGAAATAACTTTCAGCACTTTGTTGGCATTATGAGCTGTGTCTGGCATCTCCCATCTATCCCAAAGCCTTGGGCTTTCGACTGCAGTCCTGGAATTAGCATCTTCTTTCTTAAACATAACACAAAATTGGTTTTAGACATGTTTTATGTCTGTATCTTTGAACACCATTATCGCTAAACCGAATAGAAATGAAAGACAGAACTATCCGACACAACTCAAAAGTGTTATTGAAGCACGTCATATCAAACATCTGCCTTTAAATGCATTTAAATGAACAATTAAACATAAGGGGGGTTTATTTTCTAACTTAACACATATAAAGCACTACTTCAAAAAAAGAAAAACTATAATAAAATAAACATTTCAAAAGAAACTGGTGTGTATGTGTACATACAAAACTGTAAAAATTTATAACGAAAGTAACATGCTTTCTCTTGCGTGTGTCACTCGGTGCAGGGCTGAATCCAGCTTGAGCTGCAGCAGCACTCTGCTGCTTTGTAGTTTTCTGATCAAAATGTTTCTGTTGAAGCGCTATGGCTAGCTTCAAGATGAAATCTCTCCTACTGGTATTTTTCTCATTGTACAAAACAAAAGAATTGATGGCTGCCAGGTCCAGTAGAGATAAGCGCAGAATCGTATTTACAAATACAACAGAATATTGTAGGTTATAGCCTAAATAAAAATGTGTTGTAAAAGCAGTCAAAATGACTGGTGGTTCTAGGCAGAGGGGATTATATTTTTATTTTTTGTGATTCTGCCTTTCAAACACCATCAGGGTATTTAATAGAAGCCAAGAGCGGACAACCGCGTATTTTTCACACACACACAGTCATTTGCAGTTTAAAAGTGAATACCGTCAAAATCACTGTCGTGGTGGTTCTAGTGTTAAAACGTTTTATTTTTATTTATTTTTATTTTTTTGAGAAGCCTACTGCAAGGGTAGCTGTGTATAGAAAATGAAATACCAAGAGGCCCTCTGATTGTGAAGAAAATAAATATGAACACAATTTAGATATTTTATAATCATTTAAGAAAGTACACGATGTTATCGCAAAGTCTACAAGAAGCTGTAACAGCAGTACAGTATTTCGTGTTGGATTTCGAAATGTTACAGTTTTCAGTTTTTGTCTGTTTTTTGTTTAGTATAGGGAAAACTACAAAGCGGTATGCAATTCAATGTGTTGTTGTAACATTATTAAGAAAGTTTTATTCGACTTTATGAAGCAAAATTAGTTAATGTTATAGGTTGATGCAAAAGTTTTGGCAATTGCTGTATATTGTATCATTTTACATTTTTTTCCTAAACATTTATTAATAGTATTATTACTAGTGTTATAACATTATAAGAACTGTCGTTTTCACAAACGTATGTATAGACCACAATTTATTTATTTATTTGTGACAATATTTATCCTTTTATTCTAAACTGTGGTCAAGACCACAGATCCTGAAAACGTACCTTCAAATACATAATTTGCCGATGTTTATAACAAACAGGATTTTAATAACTAATGTTGTTAGTTTAAAAAAAGCTAACCTGGGTGTGGTGAGCAGATAAATCTGATTCCCGCAGTCTTTTAAAAACAAGTCGTGATATTTTTAATTAGCACTTTGATGGCTGGACCCAAAAATCTAACAATTAATTTACTCAGGTAATCAAGCAGAAGGCCGGTATCTCTGAAATGGGTAACCAAGGAAACACCAAAACACAGGCCAAGAGCGTTTCAGATAAGGTCAAATTGTTTATAATTGAAAAAGTACAGTATAGTACATCATGAAGAATAAAGTATGATGTTTATACACTTTCCTTTCCCTTTAAAAGAGAGTGTAGGAATGCTCATTTTGTGTGTTGATTACCCTGATATTCCAAGAATCCTTTTCACCGGACAGACAGACAACCTGCCAGTCAATCACAGAACCAGTTTCTTTGTTTTTGCAGATGACCTCCATGACATCTGTTCTGCAATATGTTAAAAACTATTGAAAGTATTAATCTAATCTATTTTCCCAGGGCTTTTTTAGTGTTCAGATAATCAAGGCTCTTTTAGTTTAGTGCAATTAATTGGAAATTAATGTAGTTCTAAAAAGGTAAAACTATTCTAAGTCAAATAAATTGATTGACAAAAAAATAAGTATTTACGCTAACTGCAGAACAAATTCAGCACATTTGTAGATTAGCAGTAACTGATCAAAATATAGTATTCAAAATAGCATGTATTAATATATCAATGTCATTTTGTATTTTTCCCAAGGTTATACTATAAATTTAACAAAGCTTACCATGGTTTGCTGTATTTTTTAATATGCTTTCCTTTACTTCTCTGCTTTGCTGTGCTTACCTAGGCTTTGCTTTCACTAGCTTTAGTAAACTTTGCTGTGCTTTTACTATTGTAAACTTTTATAAAAGTTGATGGGAGCTAAACATGTAATGTTTTCAGTGGACAACCATTTTTTAAAAAAAAAGCAATAATCCCAAATTAGATGGTGGCCAATGATGCCATTAATATAGAAGATGTCAACTTCAGGACTGTAGAAAATGAACATATCAATGGACAGACCCTCCCCAATATATATATATATATATATATATATATATATATATATATATATATATATATATATATATATATGGGGGGTTAATTCCTGTCCCTGCCAAAAGCATGTGAGAGTGTGACTGTTCCAACATTATTACATTAGGTGAAAGAAAGTATTTTTTGTTTTCTAGTCATTTCCTCTTAAAAATCACAATATCTTATTGGCTGCAAAGCATGTCAGTCACTAAGGGAAGCCGCTGTTTGGTTACTGACAGAAAGAAGGCCTTCAAAGGGTGGGGAGAGTTTCAGTCTATAGGTGAAATGACTCAGGAAGCGCAAGACAATCTGAGAAGGCGGCCTTCAAACAGATATTTTTTTAGCCCAGCGTAATACCAGATACATCATGTTTTAAAATATATGTTAGCTAAAACATGTGTTTCTTTGCAATCTGTGCATTTAAGACCTATACAGTGAACTGATGTACATGGCAGGAAAATGTATGTATTTTATTTTGTTAGCTGCATCACTTTCTATCACTGTAGCTTTCTGTGTTCTCTGCTACTTGAGGTTCATTTTCCCTGTGTGAATATCGAAACACGAATAAAGGGATGCATGATTAGATCAGCACCATTACAGAAGCTGGCAAGGACATTCAAATGTAAATCTTCAAATTGAAAAGAAACAAAAGATACACTGGTAAATTCAAACTAAACAAATCAGCAGCTAATTTAACTCTGGTTTCATGTGTTTAAAAAAACATTGTAAATGAAGCGCAAAGCATGTTCAATTTAGGAGGGTTTTAAATACAGAATACTAATCTGAAAGTAGCATCAGAGTTCCTTTTACAATGTATTTAATGTGTGGGAGAGACATGCTTTAAAATAAAAGCTTACTATATTAACGTAATATTTTACACAATGGAATATGTATTCTGTCTGGAAGTTTGACTTAATCTTCTTTATATATATATATATATATATATATATATATATATATGATATATTTATATATTATATATATATATATATATATATATATATATATATATATATAACACCTTTCATAGTGGACCACCATCACAAAGCACTTTACAAGATACAAGATTAGGGTGTGTGGACTATGCATCAGCTGCAGAGTCACTTACAAGAACTTCTCACCCGAAGGATAGAGTACAAGGAAGTGACTTGACTCAGGGGGTGCACAGTGAGTCAGTGGCTGAACTGGGATTTGAACTGGATATTTCCTGGTTATAAGTCCATTTCTTTAATCACTGGACCACACTTTAGCTTGACATCTTTGACAAGCCTGGAACTGCCTCTCCACAGAGCCAGTTAATAATGTTAGAAATATCTGTTTCCAACTAAATACATGATTAAATAACCCACAATATAGATTGCAGTGCCACCAAAGCAGGCAGTCAGTTTAATAGCCATAGTTTGATATTGCTTATTAATGTTTCTGTACTCATGCATATTTGGCATGTTTAATAAAGTCACCTGCATAGTTGACCTTTGGTGCACAGTAAGCCTGAGGACGGTATAAAAGTGTAATGCACCTCTAATCACATCTCTCCTGAAAAAATAGAGTAGAGGTGTGCTGATACTCATAGTTCCAGAGTAATTACCTTTAAGAAATACTTGATGGCAGGTATTAATAAATCAAAACACATCTGCTTATTAATGTGTTGATTGCCAAACAAGAAAAGCTGCCCTTCCCTCACTTTTACAACTGAGTACCCGTCAGTGGCAATTAACTTCCACCCTGACTGTTTTAAAAGCAATCTGGAAGCTAATTATCAATGCAACACAACGCACACCCTGTCGTGTGTTATCCATTACTTTACAAGCTGCTGTGTTATAAGTGTGCGTGAGTGCGATATATGAGAACTCCCTGGTAAAGAATACATTTTAAACACCCCAAAACTTTATAAGAGGAATGGGCCTGGGGGAATCCATCGAAGAGAATCCTCACAGAAACACACCCACAACAACAAAATAAAGGCAGGACCAGGAAACCACAGACCCATCAGCCTCACCTCCAGAACATGTTGTGTCTCACACAACACTGCCGTCTACACCTGCAATGTGTCTAAATTGTTCTTCTGGGGTATTCCAGAGAAAGTTGTCACTTTTGAGGCTGTTTCTTGTGAAACCAGTAATGTGTCCAGCCTTAGATATGGGGGTACTTGCCTGCGCCTGATCAGCTATTCTGCTATCCCAAAGTGCCTCAAAGTGAGAATACATGTGCAGAATGCATCTGCAGTACAAGTAAATCCTGTGAGCCCATTTAACATCTTACAAGATGAGAAACCTTAGCCAATATTTGCACAGAAAGGACCAGCGACATAGCTGGAAGAGGAGACAGACTTCCAACACTTCTTTACACAGAGAGTGGTGAGGGTATGGAATGGGTCTAGCCATGTTGTTGATATGAAACCAACCTTGAAGAATGGCCGGTCTCTCTCATAAAGCCTTATGTTCTTATGTTCTACAGTGAATGTAAGGTGTGCCATGTCACGCATGTGTATCTAGTGTTTTTCCCGCAGCTGGTCCTCCTCTATAATAAGAAACCTCTCCCACAGCATTGCAGACTCTCAGTGAAGGCCTGCTGCCCCTGCTCTCTAGAAGTGTCAGCACTACAGAACCACCTTGGTATTCCTGCGTCCTTCCAATGCTGTACAGATCAGCTTCAAACAAGCTTGGTGTCTGGTCACTAAAGACGCTTTATAAAGAGGTGGAATGGTTCCTTAGAAAAAAATCGAAATGATTAGCTGTTAGGAGCTCAGTAATCTATCAACTTGAGAAATTGAGTGTGAGGCACACAAGTTAATTGAGTTGTAGTACATGGCTTTGGTCTCTCTCTCTCTCTCTCTCTCTCTCTCTCTCTCTCTCTCTCTCTCTCTCTCTCTCTCTCTCTCAGAAAAGAATGAGTCATTGCTGATTAGCTTTCAGCTTTAGTGAGTAAACCAGGAGTCGTCACTGGGGACCTCAGCACTAACTATAACTGAATTATACAAACTTGAATTATAAGAATACATTTATCATTGTTTTTTAAAGGGTAACTGGAAATACAGGGTTTTCTTTTCAGTGTATATTAAATGAAGTGGTTTATGTAGACCAGTGTTTATGAAAGTCTGTGTTAACAGTTCACACTACAATGAACAAGACCACACCATGTTATCTTTTTGGGTGAGGCATGATAATGTCAAAGCAATGTACCTGATGCAGTACGTAGGTATCAATGATAATAATAAAGGAAGCTTATAGGAAGTGTCATATTGTTGTACACTGCGATTTTTTTTATCAGTGACCTGTGTGCCAATCAGACCATTTTAATAGCTTAAAGCACTTTAGATCATTAAATGTGCATTATTAATAATAATAATGTTTATATTGCACCTTTCATAGTGGACTACAGTCACAGCGCTTGACAAGATACAAGACTAGGGTGTGTGTACTATGCATCAGCTGCAGAGTCACTTACAAGAACATCTCACCCCAAAGATAGAACACAAGGAGGTTAAGTGACTTGCTCAGGGTCACTCGGTGAGTCTGAGCTGGGATTTGAACCAGGTACCTGGTTATAAGCCTGTTTCTTCAACCACTGAACCACACAGCCTTTATCTACTGTATGTGCTTCTGTGCCCAGGGCATTAGTGATTTTAGTGATTTTTGTCCATATTTTTCCTTTCGTGGAATATTCCGCTTTACTGCTGTTCTTTCCTAATAGCATCTGTTTTTTTTGGCTTCCTCGTCTAACAAAATGTGCAGCTGGGCTTTTGTAAAACATTCGTCCTCCTTTCTTTCTGTTTTGTGAGCCTCCCTTTCCTCTTGCTCCATTCTTTCTCCGATGTACCTCAGCAGAATTGCTGTACTGCAGGTCCCCTGAATCACTGTTATCAAGTAAGGGCTTTCCGCACCCGAAATAAACACTAATTCAGTAGACAGAGACTGAATTCTGACATGATAGTAAGACAATTAAAGGGAATGTAAAACAACTAATATTAAAAAGTAATATTACTCCATTATGTTTTGAAAATAGATATGTTACTAGGTAACAGATTCTTTCATGCATGGTTAGTCCCACTTATACAATGAAAAGTGTGGTCTCACCAGTGCATTGTACAACCCCATCAGAACCTCCTTTGATTTATACTCTACACTTTCACTATAGTATCCTACAATATACTATAGTATATAGAGTATAGTTGTGTTATCCTGATGAAGGCTTTGTCTACTGCTAATATGAAGAAAGGTAAGAAGTGTAAGTGTCTATATCAGCAGTATCAGAAATGTCAACACAAGCTAATAACACATATTCCAGTGTTCTTGTTACACTAGCACAAAACATGTGTGCCCGTTCAGGAACCAGTCTACCAACAGCAGCCTCGTCCCATAGCAGCCCTATAGTTACACTACCATTGCACCTTTGTACAGAACCACAGTAGTGCTGCTGTCTGCATAGTTGTTGAAGATCATTTGGGAAGGGCATGGTGTACATGCTGTGGTATCACTCTACCAATGGCAACCTCATCCCATTGTAGCTAACCTAGTGATACCACTACTGCTCAGTACAGAATCACTGCCATTGCAGTGCCCCTGTCTGCCGTGCTTGTGGAAACAGAACAGTGCCAATTAGAAGAGAGATGAGCAGCCGAGTGCTCACTCTAGCCCTGGGAACTGGCTCTCTCAGGCTGTCACCAGCTGTGCAGAGAATCACCGCGTCTCCCATCCAGCTCACTCCTCAATCCACACATGCACAGGGCTGGGACAGAGACTCACCACACCTCCACCCCTCCCTCCTCAACCTGCACATTCACAGAGCTGGCACAGAGAATCACCACATCTTCACCCCTCCCTCCTCAGCCTGCACATGCACAGAGCTGGCACAGAGAATCACCACGTCTTCACCCCTCCCTCCTCAGCCTGCACATGCACAGGGCTGGCACAGAGAATCACCACGTCTCCACCCCTCCCTCCTCAGCCTGCACATGCACAGGGCTGGCACAGAGAATCACCACGTCTCCACCCCTCCCTCCTCAGCCTGCACATGCACTGGGCAGGCACAGAGAATCACTATTGTTAATCTCTATAGCTGTGCAATATCAAAAATGCCAAGTGAAATCCCTAATAATGTAATGTTACAGTATATAGAGGATATGAACATTCATGGAGTAGCTATTCCACTCATGAGACAGAGAATAACCTGGGCAAGCCCCCGACAGGGTCGACCGGGATGTTTATAGCCATCCTCATGAGTGAAGAAAGCACATGCAGGGTTTATATTACTAAGTCCAATGCATGGGAATAAAAGCACATTTATACCTAAAGGTAAGAGCTGAATTCGCAAAACGATTTTCCTTGGATCAAGCTGTGCTTCCTCTCAGCAGCCCCTCATAATTTGGAACCGTGCGACTCCCCCGTTCATTCTGTCGTTGGATTTGAATCACACCACAGTTATTGGATGCTAGGTCTCTCAACACTTACTGTATAAATAGAGAATGTACAAGGTGCTGTACAGCACAAGCTGATCTCAACCCTCATCATTTCCACCTGATACAAGCCATCTGGTGCAAACTATCTGATCCAAAGAGGGGTGGGATACTACAGCAACCTGAGGGTGGGCGTTCAATTCTCCTATCACACACTACCCCATGCAGTATTTTTTATAATCTCTGGTGAGCAATTTTTTCCTGCTAAAGTTTTGTGGAATTCCTTTCAGTTTGATGGCTTGCACTGGGTCGCACTGTTGCTGGTGTTAATGAGCGTGTGTTTCCTGTAATAACAGTTATTGCAGGGAATATCAGCTGGATGAGTCTGTTGAAAACCAGTTATTATAGAGCCATATCCATAGTTCTATATATATATATATTGGACGAACATTAAAAAAGGTAAAGACGATATAAACCAACAATTCTTTGAGCTAAAATTGTTCTAACAGTTTAGATGTCAAACTTTGATTGGTGTTCAAGGACACATTGTGCTAATTAAGTGAATTTTTGTTAATTAATCTGTCCAACTATTTATGAAGCAAGTTCATGGGATGATTTGTCAATGACAATAAAAATATATTACATAGCAACTCGAAATGTTTGTCAAATGTGTAGTATTTCTACATATTCAGCAATTGAATATTTTATATCTATGGATGTACCACTATATAAATACATGTATAATTATTTTTAATTGTCTGGAGGACCTGCCTACAGTTGATTATTTTTGTTTGGTCAGCTTGTGCAAACCTTGGGATCTTAATCTGAATTTATAAAGAAGTACAACTCTGTTGAACTACAACACCCATAATGCTTCACCTCTGCACCTGCCATAGCCGCTATATCCTTTTCTCGGGAAGCTTTTATCTCTGCAAAACACACTGATACTTCGCATCTAAAAGGCTCTAAGTAAGTATGATGGGAACTCCCACACCCTTGGGGCTGCTGTATTAGTCTCTCTCTCTCTCTCTCTCTCTCTCTCTCTCTCTCTCTCTCTCTCTCTCTCTCTCTCTCTCTCTCTCTCTCTCTCTCTCTCTCTCAAATCAGAAAGCTCAGGTAAAACTTAGAAGAAACTCTGTCAAGCAAGCGTCTTTTTCAGCTATTGCAACTTTCAGTGTACTGATTAGCCACTGTATGGGGGGGGTGGGGGGGGTATAACTGTATCAGTGAGAGGTGGCATCACTGCACTTCAGATTATTCTAAACAACATGGGCCATAAATCAACTAAGGAATACATTTCTCAAGAATATCTCTTTTGAGGGTCGTGATCCCTCCTGCACCGATTCTAGTGTTCTGATTGAAATTAGTGGCATATTGCAGGAACAGAAAATGAGCACTCTTGCAGGAGGGAGCATGGGTAGGACATCATGTTTCGAAGTTCGGGGTCCTCGAGGGGTTTATCCAGTTAAAGCACTGCCACTGGGAGCTCAGGATGAGTCCAACAGCTTGGACAGCGTTGGTTCACATCCGGGCTGTGCAAAGAGGCCAACTTTGCTGGGGACTGCGAGGGGGGCGGCGCATTGGCTCTGATGCTACCTGGGTGGGGGATGAGAAACTGGCAGGGATTGCTTCTCCTATTAAAAAATAAATGAAAAAGTTATCTTTCTCCTTGTGAGTGCACATGAGAGTTGAGAAATGTATCCCCTTGGCAATGTATGATCCCTGACGTGTGAGTACAAAATAATAACAATATAAAAAAAACCAATCAGGGTGCTGTTGCTGCAATACGGAAACATGTGATATTTCTATTTTAAGATGAAAAGGTGCTAATGACACTTTGGAAGTCTTAAACGTCTTGTCGCTCACACAATAATTATATAATAAATGTTACCTGTGGGTGCTTCCATTCTCTATAGGTCTCAAATGTGCAGTTTTAAAATAAACACAAGTTACAAAAATTTTACATGAAATTAAAAACCATGGTCACTATACGAACTAGGTCTTTGATCCCAGAGACTCACTCCTTATTTGAAATATATCTGAAATAAGCCTATATATAACGTATTCCTTTAAAGTTATATTGCCGACCTTTCAACGGCTAGCCTGTAGTCTCTCTCTCTCCTCTCAAAGAGATCGACTCCCTCCTCTCTAAAAAGCCTCTCTCCTCCTCCTCCCTCGATCCTGTCCTCTATATATTATATATTCTATATATATATAATATAGATTATATAAATCCATTATATATGCTGCTTGCATCATTAAAATCCATTTGATGCTGCTTGCTCTCTCAATGCACAGTGAGCCTGGTGCTAGGTGTGCTGGCTGTGATTGATGCAGATTGCCTCTGCATCGCTATGTGTGTGTGTTCCGGGTCAGTGTCTCCTGCACAGAGCCACAGATCAGCACACAGAAAGATATTTCCTCTTCTCCACACAGAGGGCAGGGCTGGAGTTCTGCTTCGTCAGCCTGGTTCTATTGATGAGCTCAGAGTGGAACACATGAACAGCGCTCATTAACCCTGGGCCATAACAGTTCAATGCCATGCACATCCATTCATGGTACACTGAAATCTCTGTTCATAGTCCTTGCTTGGTCCTTTCACCTGGAGAGTAAAGGGTTTTCTTTCATGTCGTTAACCAACCAGCTGCTTCCTCCAATGACTGACATGTTTTGCAGCCAGTAAGATCCTTGACCCTGTAGACACTGCTGATCCAGGAAGTGAAGCAATACCAGACTACCTGGTAGGTAAGCCAAGCAAACTGAGATCTTTAAGTTTGCACATTTGAATTATACAGTATAGAATGTCTACAAGTGCACAACAGGTAAGATTTATTAAATTTTTTTGTAAGCTATAGTAACTTTGTGATTCCCTCAATTCTGATCTGAGCCTCCCTGAATCCAGCAAGGTGATTTGAATTATACAGTATAGAATGTCTACAAGTGCACAACAGGTAAGATTTATTAAATTTTTTTGTAAGCTATAGTAACTTTGTGATTCCCTCAATTCTGATCTGAGCCTCCCTGAATCCAGCAAGGTGGGATTGGAGGCTGTGGGGTCCAGAGGTTAAAGAAACAGGCTTGGTCCCCAGTTCAATTCCCAGCTCACTCACTGACTCAATGTGACCCTGAGCAAGTCACTGAACCTCCTTGTGCTCCGTCTTTGGGGTGAGACGTTGTTGTAAGTGACTCTGCAGCTGATGCATAGTTCACACACCCTAGTCTCGTATCTTGTAAAGCGCTTTGTGATGGTGGTCCACTATGAAAGGCGCTATATAAAGATTATTATTATTGACGCAGCAACGTGACCAGCAAACTCATTGCAGGAGAGACAAGCCCCCTTACAGTAATATCTTGAAAAGTCCATGCAAAATTAAGGGTAGAAAAAATAGACCTTTAAACTGCCTCTTTCTTTTTGTGTTGATCACATTCATTCAAAGTCTATTTTGAAAACACCACTCACATCATGCAAAAGTAAGGGAATAGAAAAAAAAAGAAACAAAGTAAATTAAATTTAAACTTCCTCTTTATTGATTTTACAGCATCACAACTTTTCTAACCAATCAGATGACTCTGTTCCAGTAGTTTATGTCACTATATACTACAGTTTTTGGTTTTAATAGTTTAGGAATTAGCAAAAATAAATAAATAAATATAAATAAATAATAATAATAATAATAATAATAATAATAATAATAATAATAATAATAATAATAATAATAATAGAGAGCAACCAGAGTTTATTTAGACCAAAAAAGAATCAGGGGGACATGACTGAAGATTTATAATCTTAAAAGGAGTTGAGGAGAGTTATCCCAAACCAATACTTTAAGCATGACACAGAAATCAAGACCAGAGAACACAGTTGGAGACAGACTTAGGACAGAGGGAAGGAGACACTTTTTCTTACAGAGAGTGATGAGTGTATGAAATGGACTTCCAAGTCATATTGTTGAGACAGAAACACTTGGATCAATTACTAGGAACCAGCCAAGCTTAGACAGGTCGAATGGCCTCCTCTTGTTTATAAATGTTCTTGTGTTCTAATAGGGTGCAGGGTCACCACAGGAGAACTGATTCAATGTGCCAGCCCTGCAAGGTGTTTAAATTGATCTGCAGGGATAAGGCAGAGAAAGGGGAGAGACACGGAATAGGAGACACAGAGAGTGGTGAGGGGAATTGGTTACCTAGCCAAATAGTTGAGGCTGAAGCATTAAGATTTTTTAAGACCAGACCTGACAACATTTTGATATGAATCTATACTAGGAACCAGACCAGCACTGATGGGTCCAATGGTCTCCTCTGATTCTTAAATGTGCTCATGTTCATGCCATCTGCATTGCCAGTAACCTTTCTGCTCTCGTCTTCTCTTCACATTTCCAAGTATCTGTTGTGTGTGCTGTGTCACAGCAAAGCCTGTTATAAGCAGAATGCTTTGTAGCCCAGGAGCCAGGAGGAAACATTTCACATTTCAATAGGCAATCTGGAAATATGGCCAGCACAGCCCAGGGGAGTTCATTGAATCATTGAATAATGATCGAAAACAGCAACTTGAACTAATTGGAATCCAGGACTGTTTGAATATGCTGTACTCAAAAATGTGGCTTTTGTTAAACGGTAGTCTGAAGCTAGAGGTGACGTTGTCATTTTTGTGGCTATTAATGTTTCATTTTTTATTAAATGGCTACATACCATCTACATTTTATAAGCCGTGCAACAGTTAATTGATTAATCGATTATTGATTGCCATGGCTTTCCCTAATTGTTTATTTGTTGCAGTTTTTTGTTTGTTGTTTTGTGAATTAAATGTGTGCAACAGCGCTTCACTGGAGACAGCTGGTGTCAGCGGTGGGATAGAGCCCCTTGGAGACTCAGAGACATGAAAGCTGCAGTGAAGCGCTGCTGCACAGATTTTATTCACAAAACAACAAACAAAACACAGGAACAAATAAAGAGGCACAATGGCCAAAAATAAAGATTCAAACAAAACTAAACAAAAAAATATTAGGTAGGCTGGATATTCGCCTTCACTAGAGATCAAAACGCAGGTCAAAACTCACCAAATTCCCTCCAACAAAGAAAGGATTTCTCCTTCTTTATATACAAGTGGCTAACTAGAGAACAGCCACACCTGTGATTGTTAGCAGGGACAGATTTAAACCCATCTCAGCCAACCTTACATTCCCACATCTACACTATGTACAGTAGCAGGGCTTCTGCCCTGCCACACAGTGACTTTTCACATCTAGGATTACTACTTGTTTGTTTGGAAACCACCTGCAAAGGAAGAAGAGGATCTACAGGACACCTGTGGGAAATCACATCTTAATTGGGACTTGGATACTTTCCTAATTAAGTCAGCTATATTTTTAGCAATTGTTCCTATATATTAATAATAATAATATATAATGTAGTGAACATTGTCGATAATTACCCCTCCACTATATACATCACTACCTTGTATTAATATTTCATTTCTTACCAGTTTTGTATCGATATGATCGGTGGCACTGGAACCATTTTTAAAGTGGGGGTGCTGAAAGCCATTGAACAAAACTGTAACCCCTGTATATGATGGAAGCCTAGCAAAGCCAGGGGGGTGCTGCTGCACCCCCAGCACCCCCAGTTCCAACTGCCTTGGTTATGATTGCTGTTTATCATTCTCATTGTGCTTATAACCAGTCATTTATTTTTGTGTTCATTAATGGAGAGAGAGAGAGAGAGAGAGAGAGAGAGAGAGAGAGAGAGAGAGAGAGAGAGATTCAGAGAGAGAGCTTGCTGTGCTTTTACAGTGTGAGGCGGCGGGGGGGGGGGGGGGGGGGGGGGGGGGGGGGGGGGGGGGGGGGGGGGGGGGGTAATTACACTAGAAATGATTCGAACTTGCTGTAAATGGTTTTAAATAATAGTAAGTAAACTCTGTGCTTTATTACACTGTGCTGTGCTTTTACCGCTGGGTAATGTAGTAAAGTTTTCGAAGGGGCTGGTTCATTATTTTCTTTGTGCTTTGCTACACTGTGCTCCAATGACTTTTAGAAGAGACTGGCTCATTTCTGTTTCTGCTTTGCTACACTGTGCTGTGCTTTTACCGCTGGGTACTGTAGTAAACTTTAAAGGGGCTGGTTCATTATCCTCTCTGAGCTTTGCCACCCCTTTAGATCCTGCACTATTTTGTAGATCTTAGTGGGTATTCTTTTAACAGATCGCGATTGAGACAGTTTGAATGGCATCGCTGTATCTTGCACTAACGCGAGTAGTATTTAGTTTCCCCTTCGGGAAACAGGATGCCAGTTTTTCCAGAAAACAAAAATAATTACGTAATACTCAATGGAGAGAGAAAAACGTTCAGCTTGAGTGAAGACTACACGAGATGACAATACGAGTTCAACTTCCGTGCCAGTATTTAGATACGAGGCTGACGCTGTAAGATATATTTAATGTATTGTGGCGAACTGCGGTTATTTGTGGGGTTCCACGTTTAATTTTCAGAAGCAGTTATGAAAGGTAACAGCCTCTGACGCTGAAGGGTATAACGGTTTATTATTATCATTATTGTTTGATTATTTAGCAGCCGCTTTTATACAAAGCATTAAATTAAACAAAAAGAAATTAAACAAGATATAAAAATACTGCATTAAAAATGCTCTTAAAGGAAGGGAAAATAAAATGGAAAATGAAAAATAAAGGGTACGGAGAGATGAAAAGACAAAACATCCAGCAAATGGCTCTGAATAGCAACCAACATTGAAAAGAAAGGCATTTTGATGCATGAAAAATAAAATAATTATAACTATCTGAAAAATTAAGCTACGTATAAAATATTCAATAGAATGTTTGAGTTAACAAAATGAAACGGTGATATCAAAAGGCAATGTTGCTGATATTATTACTTGTAATCAATATTTTAAATTTCATTATTTAATTTAATTTCAACCTGTATCCTCTTTGTAATTGTAACACAGATATAATAATGTTAAAATTGTTACATGATATAAACAATTATCAATTTTTTAAAAATAAAAATGCCACTATCCAACTTCCATATTTGCAAGTTGGATAGATAGATAGATAGATAGATAGATAGATAGATAGATAGATAGATAGATAGATAGATAGATAGATAGATAGCTACCAGAAACTCTTAAAATGTTTTTTTTATTGATATCAGAAATAGAATCCTTTATATATATGTAAGCAGCAAGAAAGTAAAAATATTTTCTGTGATGGTGTAAAGATGAGGCAGCAACAGCGAGACACAAGAGTACCGCTAAAGTATATATATATATATATATATATATATATATATATATATATATATATATATATATATATATATATACACTTTACACGATATTGTTATTTTTGGTAACACTTGTGTTTTTTGTGTGTTCTATATTCACAATCTTAAAATAAACACCAATAACTGTTTTTAAATTTTACCATAAAAAAATCTACATTTCAATGTCACTCGTTTTCACAGTGTAGCGTCGAGTTCGTCTTTAGCGGTACTCTTGTGTCTCGCTGTTGCTGCCTCATCTTTACACCATCACAGAAAATATTTTTACTTTCTTGCTGGTTACATACTCGTTATATAATTAATTTGCTGAATTGTTATTAAAAGTGTGAGTCTATCTGGCCCGCTGCAGCCTAGCCAGTTAGAATAAACGCGCCAAATCTTGTCCTCGTATTCAGATTACAAATTCCAGCAGTGAATTGCGGTTTTGTGAGATGGTACGATCAGCTGTTTCTCTTCAACGAGTCTCGTATAAAACACAACGGGGAAAATAAACACTACTCGCGTTAGTGCAAGATATAGCGATGCCATTCAAACTGTCTCAATCGCGATCTGTTAAAAGAATGCCCACTAAGATCTGCAAAATAGTGCAGGATCTAAAGGGGTGGCAACAGTGTATTTTCTCTGTCAACAGCTTGCCCTAAGCAAAGGGCTACATACGCCACATAATGGCGTCTGCATAACAAACAAAAAAGGAATGTGTGTTGACTTTCATGTAAACAAACGTCATTAACCTGACACAGTAACTAACGTGAACTTGTTTGACATAATTTTAAGAATACTAAACATGCAGCGACCTCCAAATTGACACACAAAGACGGATAGGTGGGTCATTGTCCTTTTACCTCAGGGGTGAGTTTGAATCTAAGAAGCCTTGAATCTAGCATATGGGCTATAGATGTATCGCAGAGGTTAGCGTGAATGGCACCGAGAATCACAGAGAGAGAGAGAGAGAGAGAGACCTGAGATCTGTGAGGAAATTAACTAGCCCTATACTCACTATGCACAGACAAAGAAAACAAAGAAAACAAATATAGTCTGCAATACTATAGCCTCCTGTAGTTTTCTTTTTTGGGGTTCTTAAATTTGACAGCGATTACGCGCTGTCTAGGTTTTTAAAAGGTAGGTTTGGTGTTACACTGTAACAAAAGAAAGGGTGTGACCAACACTATAATTTTCATTAAGCATCCACAGGTCTTCACTATATTTATTGCCGACACATATTTTCACTTCGCTGTATAGCCTTTCTGCTATTTAACTCGTAAGATCTGGGTTCAAGTCTGTCTCATGAGTGAATGGTGTTCTGTGGTCGCACAATTCCTCTCGGTATCCGATACAGCCAATATCACAGTCGCGCATTTCTCATTGGCACTACCGACACACATGCCTCTCTGCATGACTGCGTTACCCCTATAACATGGCACATCGAGGTTGTAAGTCATGTTATTAACACCAGCTTGTGCTGTCCTGTAAATACGGTGTTTCGGGGTGTTAAACAAACAAGCCACATTGTTTTCATGTTAAAATCACAGGTGATCAGACGGTACTTTGTAAACAGAAGCTGACGCAAGCATTTGTCTTTCAAGCCTGGAATACATTTCACCATAGGTAACTAAACAAAGATTTTTTTAGGGTTAAGCTTCACCTGACATACACCTGTGCCGAACGATAAATAATAAACTTCAGTCAGCAAATCTGTTCAAACGACGTGTCGTCGATTAACCAAAGGTACAATGTTTGTCCTTTACTGTTTGGTTTTTTTTAAAGCTATGATTTAAAATGTAAAACCATTTCAATCAATATGAACGTGTAACACAATACAAATAATTGCCGGGAAGCAAAGCAAAACGCACTGCAATATAATTGCCAAGGGGCGAAAGAAAGAAACAATGGAACCAACTAGAACTTCTTACGGTTTTTGCATATTGCATCGTAATTACATCGCTATGGGGTTTGTCCTTGCTATCATGACCGTGTTTTTTTTTTTTTTTTCTACAGCGAGACATTGCTGGTGTTGTGGGTTTAATTGCTTTGAAAATACAGTACAGCCGAGCGAACAACGGTGTGTCAGCGTCACGGACCACACAAAACAGTGAACAGTGAGTGGAATCTGCACCGGTCCCTTACCAGTCAAGCTGTCATAACACTCCATCTCCGTGCTTTCAACCAGCCTCTGCTGATCCTCGGTCAGCTTGCTGTTGGCTTTGCTGAGCAGATTCACATCGGATCCAGTCGTCCCTTCCCCGGCGTGCACCCCTTTGAGCTGCAGCAGAGCCCGGTGGTACTTCCCAATCGCCTCCCGGAATTTTTTCTCCTTGTAGCAGCGGTTGCCCTCCACCTTAAACTCTACCGCTTTTTGGATTTTGGACTCCATTTCCACCTCTGCTTTTGCACAGAGGCCGTCCCCACCCGCGGCCGCGGCCAGGCTCCTGCCCCCAGCCTCCGGGTAGCTTTTCAAGCTCTTTATGGTATACTGTTTCGCTTCCATGCCTTTCACTGGCAGCGGCAGGCCATGCTTTTTAAATTCAAATGCCTGTTTTCTCTGAATGAGCTGGAACAATGTACTGTGCATAAAGGATGCGAGACACCCCGTTTCACCCTCCAAAAAAAATCCCAAAAACGAACAAAAGCAATCACCGCGGCAGCCCTCCCTTCTCCCGTTCTGTTGGCTGTGCTTTCCGCTTCTCCCTTGTTAATGATGATAGATGCGATGTGGCTCTGGCGCTCACTCCTCTAGCAGCACCAGGACAAGACGACTGGCAGCTACAGTCACATCAGCACCACGGACAGCGACACAATGCTGGCTGCTGAGCGCACTGCATTGTGGGTACCTGATACTGCATCGCACAATACAATACAGAGAACACGGCGTGTATTACAAAACCTTTACAGTGCCGTCGTCCCTGGGGGGGGGGATAATTAAACATATCCCATGTATTTACCGACCTACCTGCAACAACACATTGAAACAGACAGGCTTACCAAGGCAAGCAAACAAAACTCTACAACAGAACATTTCAATTCGCTCTGACCCAGAACATTGCCATTCGATTACGTAACGCCAGTCTAGTTTCTTCCTCTCCTATCGCTGAAAGGAAAAAAAAAATATCGGTCGCTCACATTCTTACAGTAGTCGCATTGTAACATCAACGATCTTTGCTTGAACACGTGTAACATTTTACATTCCTTTTCAATAATGCTGATTATTTTAAAATGTGCTGCTACATACACATAAGTGTCTGATGAATATACAGCTTTCCCAGTTGCATAACAAATCACGCGTCGGGTCTTCACAGAACGTTTAATGCACAGTGTACAAAGGGCTGATGAAATCGGCCTATTCCAACACGTTAGTGTTAAAAAAAACAAGACAACCATTGCGAGGTAATCAAATATGATATCCATATAGGTTGGAGTATGAAACTCAAATCATGGTTGTTTTTTTTTTGATGAGGCAACACAAAACTACACGCTTTGTTATGTAAGAAACTACATGGGCTGCAGAGTTCAGCGTGACTATTGGAATCTGAGTGTTCCATCATACAGCTGAATGAGTGCAACTCAACTGAAAACGGGTCGAATAAAAAGTATGACTCATTAATGAAATAGTGTGAATATAAAACGCACATAAAAACAAGGCATTCTGTGTCGGCACATAGCTGTGATTTATTATGGTATTCTCTCCAAAAAAAATCATTCAGTTAGACAAATGCAGCAACAATACCCATTCATTACATTTTCACATGCGCGGAAGAGACTCTTCGAACTGATTTTCTATCATAGCTATTTAAACAAAAAATAAAAATATACTCCATCCTCAAACTAAGCCAGCAATTATAGAGTTTGTGTTTTGGATGTAGTGGGTGGAACGATACATGTTATTTAGTTATTTCTTAAAGTTTCTAATCAACAGTCAGTTTAATTATGTCCAGTTTAAAGTTTCTATCATTCAGTAATTTTTAATCTAGAAGCCGCTGACTCGTGGGGTGGGGGTGTGTGTGTGTGTGTGGGGGGGGGGGGGGGGGGGGGGGGGGGCGGTCTGACCCACAGGGCCATGGTGGTGTAATTAATTGTATCGTCACTGCTGAACCGTCTATATTCCTGTACAACTAATCAATACAGAAACAGTTGTACAGCTAAGCGCCGCATTACATCTCTTGTTTAAAATCCCATTATGTGTGTTCTATGTCATTCTCCAGCGTTTCTTCTCATGTCATTATGTGTCATGCTGACTAACTATTCCAGAGGGACTTCCCTTAAATAGTTTCCAATAGTAAAACCATTGCAAAAGCAGAAAGCAAGCTAAGGCATTGGTGAGCATTATAAAGCACAGAGCGGTCGGTATTGGTAAAGCATATTAATTTACACCCCAGGGAATTATGCACAGATAAAAAATAATAATAATAATAATGATGCAAAATTACTGCAATTATTATTATTAATCACTTTATTATTATTATTATTATTTTTTACAAATTAATGAAATAACACTATTTGAAACTTCTTTAGAAGGTATTTTGTATTTACAAAAAAAGACATACCGCACATTGTATCATAGAATCAATTGCTTTATAATTCCTTAAACCAAAAAAGCGACCCAGCAGGTTTTTAAAACTGCATAAAGTTGTTGAATAAGGAAAATAAGGACTTTTCACTAAAACAGACGATCACTAAACAAGAAACAAACAACAGTACTGCGTAATGTATCAGCAATGAGGTGCAGTTATACTGGGTGCTTCTCATACTACCACAGGTAAAAAAAATAAATAAATAAATAACATAAACCATCAAAGACTGAACAACATGATTTTATGTTAAGTCTTTTAAATCGCAAGATTGAAATAAAGGAAAGCCAGCTCTTTGAGTTTGTCCTCCGAAAAAGAACGCCTCCAGTCAGAGAAAACAAGATTGTACAGCGAGTTGCTGCGCTCAGCATCAGCTGTGTTCGTTACAGCGTTGATGTATCTGAAAGCTAATGTTTTTATGTTCGGGAGTCGGTCGGATGTTGCTGACCAAAACATGGCGATGTCAATTTCCCCTGACTGTTTAGCGCTCTGGACCGCGTCGGGTGCAACCTTCCTGGTGTACAAAGCAAATTCCTCTTCTGGAAGGTCACTGAAACCAGGGATTGAAGCGTAATCCTCCTTGACATGAGACATAACAGGTACTCTTCTGGGGTTGAAAATCCTTACGCATTTCAGGAACTTAATGGCGGGCTGCCCACTCTCAGTGTCACTGATGTACTTCTTCAGCTGTTCAGCTGAGCTGTAGACAGCCGAGCGAAACAGGTGCACCAACTTGCTACTTTGGTCCGCTGTTACAGTGTTGACATCTTCAGCCCTGAGAAACCTTTGAATGCTTTCCTCCGAAAACGGAATATGTGTCTCAAAAAAACCCAGCAGTTCTTTCATTTTGCACGGTCTCTGGCTTTCAAATGTATCGATTAGGTCAGTGATTGGCTTGCACATTTCATCGATGAAACGCAAGGTAATCTTCAGCATTAAACACTGGCTTTCATCCGACAGCATTCTTTCAAGTTCCCGCAACGAGGGTGGTGCCGCTTTGCCACACACAACCATTTCTCCTTCAACAAACCCGTGACAGTATTGAAAGTAGTTTGCATGGTACTGAACTGCATCAAACCAGCTGTTCCGTGGAGCTGCTACTGGGTCTGATGCCATTGTTTCACTGGGAACTTTTTGCATCAGGTAATTTAAGTACCTCATCTTCCTGCCCCCTGCCATATAGAACATTTGTGAGAAAGCTCTTACCATTGCATTGACATCCTCGAATGGCTTACGAAAACTTTCCCCCACCAGGCTGATTACGCGAGCAAGGCAAGTTACGTGGATGCTATCGGGAAACAGTACGGACAGTACTGTTTTGTAAGCTTTTCTTATATACGCGGCATTATCCGTGTCCAAGACAACCACGTTGCTGTAAGCGATTTCGTAACTTCGCACAGTCTGAATGACCGCTTGAGACACGGTGCTGTGGTTTGTTTTCTGCATGAAGTGCGTGTCAGCCAGATAAGAGGACAACTTCCCAGTACCGTCTTTCACTAGTGGGGTGAGTAAAATGTTAAGTACATAGCGGCCTTCATCGTCAGTCATTTCATCGAGTATAACTGACACGTTGTTATCCTTCAATTGGTCCTTAAGTTTATTTCTCTCCGTTTTGTAGACACCTGTAAGATATGCATCTTGAAGCTGGTCAACTCCTGGAATTGCACCACCATTCTCGACTCGAGTGTTTAGAAACTGGCGTATGAAAGGATGGTCCGTTATAGATAACTGTATGTTTGCAGCGGCACAAGTTAAGACCCAGTCACGGACAACATCCAAGCGCTAACGTTGTGCTATTGCGGTTGTGTTGAAACACGCGGAAAGTGTGCGCTGCATTTGTGAGTCTCCCTGCGATGAAGCTTTTCTTTTTAAATGCTTCTGCGATTTGGTGAGGTGGTTCATAATGGTCGATTTTCTCTGATGGTCGAGAACAACGCTGCATGTTTGGCAAAAGAGTTTTCCGCCATCTTCAAAAACCTGTCCAGGAAAATCTTGTACTCTCTGTTTTGCTTTTATATTTGCAACGTGTGACTTTTGTCGTGGCGTTTTCTGGCAAAATCGAGCAATGTGACATTCGCCCTCAGCGTGATCCTCCATTTTTAAGTCTTATTATGCAATATTATGCGGCAATGTCTGATTATACGTTTTATACGTAAAAATACGCGGGCGCGTAATTGTGTAACGCGCTGGTGTAAAATAAGCATGACAAACTATAGTAAATGCATAGCAGAGCTATCGAAAAAGCATAGGGCAAACTGCAAGATTACACAGCAAAAACACCATGGTAAACTTTTAAGAGGGCTCCTTCTGAAAAGACTTCACGGTGCTTATGTCCTGGAGTAAGGTGGGTATTGCATTGCACACAGACCTCCATATCTGAAGCGTTCTGCAATGAAGCCTGTGCGATACTAGTATACCTCCACGGCTCATTTCCCCTCAGTCAGCCTGGTTAGTATTTTTAGAAGCATTTTTTAATTGGAAAAGAAACAACAAAGAATCATACTGAACACATATGAGCAGAAATGCAAGGAATTAAGTCATCTAACATGTTTAACTCCCAATGAAGCTCAGGGAGAAACTCTTAACACACCCAAGTAGCACAATCAAACCTGCATGGAAATGAAATATCGGATATATTGAGTTACATTACGTCACTCAAAACAAACTATATATATGCTCCGTGTGGCTCAGCTGAGTTTTACACTGTCTAATCAGTTATGTTTTCCAAGCATGCAATCAAATGCATCAACCCTTATTAAAGTGTCCCATATTAAAAGCACAGCAAAGTGTAATAAAGCATAGTGAAAGCATGGTAAAGCATAAACAACATTGCAAATCCCAAAGAGGTATGAAAAACACGGACAGTCATGGTAAACTGTGGTAAACACATTGATGAACCATAGGAAAAACTTGGGAAAGCTGCAAAATGACCATGCAAATTTACTGCGGTAAACTTTTGTAAATGAAGTGTTAGATCTGAATTCTTGCTTTTGGGGTTAGATCTCTTGACGTGCTTGTAGCTAACAAAGTAATCCCAGACATTTTCCACACTGCACATGCATTCACGATATCAAGCTGGATCTATTTAGATAAATTAGGGGGCATGGGGCATGATTGAAGTTATTTTATATCTTAAAAGGAATTGATCTACTTTTAGCACAGCTGAACCAGGAGACACAGCTGGAAATGAAGATAGAATTAGGACAGAGTGGGGAGGGTATGGTTTGGGTTACCCATGGTGTTGATGCTGAATCACTGCGGTCAGGTGAGGACAAGCACTAGATTGTAGCACCAGGGTACCCCATATAGCGCCAGTGACATTTAATTTAATTTTGGTATTTTGTATTTTAGCAAGCATAGATGATGATAGTTTCTCATTGGGTCTGGACTACTCACAAGACCCTACCAAACTCATCCACACTCACAGGAGGTTTGTGTCATGTGGGAAGTTGTGAGAGGGGCTTGACTATTAGGCTAAATGATTTGCACCCCCGTAATATAAAAACACATGAGGCTCCAAGGCACCAGTTCAATCAATCAATCAATCAATCAGTGTTTAAGTGAGGCTGGCAAAGTAAAATAAAAGATCGATGCCTGAATCGATTAAATGTCGCTTCTCTACTGGTTTTGATGTCCTCATTCCACATGTGAGAAAGTGACCTGTCGTTGGCACCATCTCTTATATCGTGCATAGAAGCTAAACAAGGAGAAAATAAACTGCATTATTATTCCCAATCACGAAGCCAACACATTAGCACAACAAAAGCACTGCTGTCTGCTTGAAGAAAAGTGGCTGCTCTGTGTCAAAAGCCATCGTCACATAAACCCCAAGGAAATCCTTGTTTATGGAGACCAGGGGAGTTGAATAAAAAGGATTTCTTTCTAATGCTGAAGAGAACTGGCATGTCGCGACTGGCACATTAGTGTCAGCGCGAGCAGAAACTGCTTAGGATTGTGCCAGTCATGGATGTCAGCCTCGGACTGTGGAAACGGTTACCTAGCAACAGACACTTGCGACGAGGCAACCCAAGATGAAATCCTGAGCCCGCCCTACTCAAACAAAACCCATTTTAATCTGCAAAAAAAAAAAAATCTGGACGTAACTATCCCACCACCCCCTTCGCCAGTATAAAAACCTTGATTCCAAGTTTGATCCCGTCGGGCAACCCTTGTACTGGGCTTTGTTTAAATATATTACAATGTATAATCACTACACATTACTCCCTACTATGCAGTGAAAAGCAATATATTGTTTTTTTGAGTGTAAATGTAGATGTAAAGCTGTTGATGTAACTGACTAACCCTGCCAAGCATGCAGTAAAAGCACAGCAGTGTACTAAACCAAAGTGACAGCATGATAAAGCACAGGCAAGCACTGTGAAGACCTAAGAGGTGTGGTAAAGCATATTAATAAACATTGCAAACTAGCATAAACTACGTTGAATGCACTGTAAAACAACAGGGAAAGCATTGTACAACTGCCAGTATACTGTGGCAACATTTTATTACAAGGGAATCTATTTATCTCAACAACATTAGAGGCTGTGACTCAAGTGTATAAGTTCATTTTCACTGCTTATGAAACATCCACTCCACAAGTGTAGGTCAGTATCCAGTGTAGGTGAGGAGCACTGTGTACAATGTGCAATATGTCCAGAGTGCTGATATGGCACAGTAATGGATTAATTCTTTAGATCAGTGGATAAATGTAAAAATGAAAACGTCCCATTGGGGTACCATTCTACCAATTGTAGCTGCCATTGCTTCCCAGGACAGGTCCATTATAGTGTCACTGCCTGTATCGTTAGCGTCCTGTGGTAGTCTACCAGTGGATCTTATGATCTGTAGATATTTCACTGCTAAATCCATCTCAGTCACATATGTGAGCAGGAGGATGATGGGAAATGTAGTTCTGAGAGGTCCGTGCAGGTACATGGGAAGCCACCTTGAGGCAGGGAATGCAATTTAAAAGTTTTTTTAAAAAGTGGTCAAAATCTAAAAAAAAAAAAGAAAAACAAAAAAGAAAAAAAAAAGGTCCTTATGTATCCTTTAAGTAAAATCTAGGGTAGAAATATGTATATAATTTTTGAAATTGTGTTGTGAATAACAGCAAACGTATTTCTGGTTATTTTTGTCAGTTTCATAGGTACAGTATTTTTTTGCATGTTTCATGGGTACAGTACTATCTAGACTAGAAATATAAGATTTGTGAAGTGTGTGTGTGTGTTTTTATTGTTCAAACACATTTTATGTTACTTGGTTTTATATACATAGCGCCTGGTGCATTGCATGTTTGTGTGCTTTGAAGGCTGTTTGAAAACATGCTCCTTCTGATGCAATTATTTTAGATGAAAGGTAGCTCTGAGGATAGGAGAAAATGAGAAGTCAAGAGATAAGTCTGTGATACAACCCCTACATTCCAGATGAGCAACGCACAAGACAGGCACGACACATGCTGGTTGCTAGCACCTCAAGGCATTGCGCTGCATGCAGTACAAAGGAAACCCCTCACAGATCCTGGGGGATGTGCTCACAATGCAAAGTGGGCTTGTGATTGAGCTCAGAGAATTTTTTTTTTGCTGTATTCAACCAGAAATAGAGGATTTAGTGTTTATTAGTGGATTGACTATGAAGGTCTCTAACGTCACAGTGGTTTTAATAAGTGACCACCTGAACTTTTTTGGACAAGTACTGTAGGTTCCTGTGTCTCAAAGGGGTAATAGTTATGGGTGATTATTTATTGTAAAAGAAATAATGTGCAGCTTTGTATATTAACAAAGCTAGCATAACATAAATATGACCTGGAGTCTAAACACACTCCAGCCTTGTTGCACTTTAATCAACATGATTTCAAACAACACGCATGCATCTCATTCAGAATTATCACACTACCAAAAACAACACGCATGCATCTCATTCAGAATTATCACACTACCAAAAACAACACGCATGCATCTCATTCAGAATTATCACACTACCAAAAACAACACGCATGCATCTCATTCAGAATTACCACAACACCAAAAACAAGTTATCAATAAACTTGCACTTTTCTCCCATCCTCTCTCTCCATTTAAAAAATTTTAACCTCAAGTTTCCATGTTTGACTTTTTCTTTGCAGGTGCGTCTGTTTGCCCTTGCAGTGCATTCGGGAAGGGTTTATAACCCACTCTGGTACTATTTTACCAATGGCAGCCTCATTCCATTTAGATTCTCTGTGCATGTGCTCCCATTGCCACTACAGAGCAGCTGTCTGTTTGTTAGCAGTTGGTCTGGGTTCTAGCCAATGAGGTGATATAAGCACTGTGAGTCAATATCCTTGCTGCAGTATCTTGTAATAATTGAAATATACATTCAAATTAAAATGAATGATTTGTAGTCCCAGTGGCAAGCATGCTCTTAATTTAGCAGCTGTCCCTTCTCTGATCACGGCTGCTGTTTTATGAAAGCTGATCTACATTGCTCACAAGGCACTGTAGCTAAGGGCAGGACGCATTCATTTGCTGAACATAATGCCGCATTTAATGGATTCTGTGCTTGTAGCCATCTGTATTCTACATGATATTAACTCTAACCGCAGGGAGCACATCTGATTGCTAAAGAATCAGCGTGGGCAGTAAAAAGGATATATTGCTTTTCTTACTTGATTTATTCTAATGAAATACTGAGATACCTTTCATGAGAATGACAAACATTTAAACTAGAAGTAAAGATATTGAGAAAGAATTGTAGTGGAAATGTTTGTCATATAATGTATTCTATTTATTATGTTTAGTTTTTCTTAGGAGGTGAGGGAGGGAGCAATCATCCATGACTTCATCACCTTCACCGCCCTTCAGCAGCCCAAACTGGCCAGTGAGCCTGGTGAGTTGTGCTGGTCTCTGTCCTCCAAAGGTCGGTATCTTGCGGACATCTGCTCCTGGGTGTAAGAGCTGACATCTGCTCCTGGGTGTAAGTGCTGATATCAGCTCCTGGGTGTAAGAGCGGAAATCTGCTCCTGGGTGTAAGAGCTGATATCTGCTCCTGGGTGTAAGAGCTGATATCTGCTCCTGGGTGTAAGAGCTGACATCTGCTCCTGGGTGTAAGAGCTGATATCTGCTCCTGGGTGTAAGAGCTGACATCTGCTCCTGGGTGTAAGAGCTGATCTGCTCCTGGGTGTAAGAGCTGACATCTGCTCCTGGGTGTAAGAGCTGACATCTGCTCCTGGGTGTAAGAGCTGACATCTGCTCCTGGGTGTAAGAGCTGACATCTGCTCCTGGGTGTAAGAGCGGACATCTGCTCCTGGGTGTAAGAGCGGACATCTGCTCCTGGTTCAAGAGCTGATATCTGCTCCTGGGTGTAAGAGCTGACATCTGCTCCTGGGTGTAAGAGCAGACATCTGCTCCTGGGTGTAAGAGCAGACATCTGCTCCTGGGTGTAACAGCGGACATCTGCTCCTGGGTGTAAGAGCTGATATCTACTCCTGGTGTAAGAGCTGACTGGCTTGATGGTGGGATCGGAGGATGCCCATTGACCTTCAGTTCTCTTGAGCTTTTCTGGGGAATTGCTGCAGTGAGCGAACATAGTTGAGGTGGAAAATAGGGGTAAACTAATTGAAGACTAAATTGTAATGTACATTATAAAATACAAAACTTTACTCTGTTCTCTATCTGGAATCAAGCTAGAGCTGAAATATACCAAAGGTCCTCCTCAAGTCATCATCTGTCTTCTAAACAATCCACCAGGATTATTAGTCTTGCTGGTGTTTCTATGGAGCAGTGCAGTGATTTGTAGATCACTACTGTGATAATGATGGCACTTTGCTATTTTCTTTTTTATAAAGCATTAATTATTTGAGAGTATTTTTCTGTTGGCTTCAGCATGTGTCAGACTCCAGACTGTAATTCCTCTCAAATTGCTGCCGCTGCTCATCCCTTTGGCTGAGAGCTCCTAGTTTATGACGGTTCATTTGACAGCTGACCTCCTTCTCCAGTCATGAGGATAAGCTGACGAAAGCTGATAGCAAAATAGGAACGAAATGCCAATTACTGCACCTTGTGGCTACTGAGTATGAACAGGGTGAGCACAATGACATGCGGGCGAGGTGTACCATGCAGTGAGGGGGTGTAGCAGGCTAATCCACTGTGCCTCTCTTGCCTCTGATCCTGGGTTCGAGCTGTGCACCTCTCATCAAGATATCTATCCAATCCAGGTCAGGCCAGAAATTACATTAATTTGGTGACTCTAAATTTACAAGTACAATTTTTTTAAAGAAAGACAGGTACTACAGTAGTCTCCAGCTAAGAGAACAGTCCTCAGGAAGCAAACAAAGTGTTCTCTTAGTCAAAGTATCAGATCTAGATTAGATTAAGATTCATTATGAATACCTGTACAGGAGTAGCACTCAAGACATGACACAGGGCTGAGGGCAGGATGATGTCAACACTGGAGTGTACTTGAGGGTTGCTGTTCCTTCCTGTATGACAGCAGTGTTGAGTGCAGTGTAGAAACATAACATGTTAACAGGATTTGACATAGGCCTGGAGGCAGCTGGACTAGTCTCCGTGACAACCAGAAAGGGTGTGTAGCTTTTTATTCTTTGTGTTTTAAACTCATTTTGAATTGTACTGAAGCCGCAAAATTGTAATAAGAGGTAAGCGGGAGTGAGCCTAGCTCAGTAACCATAGATACATTGATGAGAGGCACACAGCTCGACCAAGTTTGACTCCCTAGAATTGCCAGGTGTTGTGGCTAATTCAATATAGTTACTGTGAACAATGAGAGCTATTGTAAGTTTGGAAATCTTCATGGACAACCAAGAAGCTGTCTTTGTTTTAGAGTGTTTTTTGTAGTCAGTCAGAGAAAAGAAAGAGCAGAGGGAATATCTTGAACAGCAATGCTGCTATCAGCATCTAGCAAGCAAAGTCAGAAAAGAGAAGCGTGCGTGTAACATTTTTAACCAACAGCTCCAAACATGAACGAATAAACCAGATTCGAGGGCGACTGCTTTTAATAACCGGACTGCAAGTTCTGAGTAACATCTAGAAAACATCTAATAATTAAGAAACTCAAAGACTCAAAGATTATTTAATGGATATTAAAATACAAGTAACTTCAATACCTGGAATCGTCATTAGAGGACAACTAATGATTTAAAGACTCAATTAAGGGATTGAACTGACCTAGATTTTACTGGAAGAATGTTTTGTTAAACAAAAGCAGGAAAGGGGACACCACTGTACAAGACGACACACGTGCTAATCACTGCAGACCTGAGCGTTGCCAATTAAACTACTGGGGGAGGAATTAAATAAATGCATATTTGCAGAAAAGTGGATAGTGGTGTAATGTAAAAAGGTGTGTGTTACATTTAGTTTTCTTACAAAAAGAAAGCCGATTTTAATTTTCCATGAAAGTGAATTACAGCAAGGTGATCGATGAACTTGAACAAGGGGTACTGAAACTTATTTTCCCTAAACAGATGAATGTTAAAATATTTGTGTGTCATGATTTTAATTAAAGGATATATATTGAACTGATGGACAGAGAATGAACCATTTTGTAATACCTCATTAAGGGTTCACTGAATTTATTTTATTTTCTTACACAATGATATTGCTTGCATATTCTTATTATTCTAGTTACTGACTTAATATAATTAGTCTTACAGAATAGACAATTAGAGACAACGAATGCATTGCTTCCTCTTGTAATTAACGACATTTGCAGCGAGATTCTGCCTAACCAGGATTGCCTACTGAGATTAATCTGCCAATTTATATTTTGATATTAACTGTCTTTCTACTTTTGTAATGTATTTTATTCACAAGCTTCTGATAAATTATAAAAGATACAACAGTGTTGTGTTTTATCATGCAACTGTTTCCTCATGCTCTTGAACTTCGTTGGAAGTAATACATAATTAAGAGTGCTAATTAAAGCCATTACACATATCATTACTGTTGATTGGGAATTGTACATGTATTTACTTGTTAATTCTTCCTACAGCAGAATGATGTTAATATTACACTGTGTTTGAGGGATGACGTTCATCCACGTATGACAGCAGTGCTGACTGCAGGATGATGTCAACACTAGTGCTCTAATGCTACACTAATGCTCCTTGTTCTATGATAGCAGTTTCCTAAATTCAGCAGCTGTTCTTGGATCGGGAGATTGTCATCTGTGGTTCCTATCAAGATCTGATGGATTAATAGCAGGGATAAGGAATGCAGTCACCGTGAAGTGGACAAAACCAGATAAATACTCAGATTAAAAGGCAATGCGTTTCTTAGAATTCTCTTTCGTAACTTCAGAACTAAGACTAAGCTACAACTATAAGAAACTAAATAGAGTAATGCGTCAGCGAATGCCTTCTTCAAAGTACACTTGAACGACGCATTCCGGTGAAACTTTTGTCTACACAACTCTGTTTCTAATAGAGTTACATGATTATACGTTTCAGGGTTTCTTTATATAGTAGATTATTGGGTAACTATAGTTTAGGAATCTGCTATAAGTGGTTATAAACAATAGCAGAAACAAAACAATGGCAAAAGTTTATAATCACTATTGCAAAAACAAAGCAACCCCATACAACTGGTGAAAAAAAAATAGACAGAAAGACAGACGGGGATAGAAAGACAAACAGACCTGGAGACATTCTACATCCGTTATAAGCGATTATAAACAATAGCGCAAAAAACAATGACAAGTGTATAATAATACTTAGTTCTAATATTTGATAATTATTAATAGCATAATTAATAATGTTTATAATCACTCATATCAGATCCCTAAAGTGTTACCTCTATTACCAATTACTGTATGTTTAAAATTGGCAGTGCCAAATTTTATGTAACCAACACAAGCAATTTGTGTTTATATATGTAATGTATCACTTATTAGTGCTGGAACTAAAACTGATCTTTAAACATTTATCTACAATTTAGACTAACAGTCTTATTTCAAAAAGGTACAGACTAGCACTGTTTTACAGTCAAATTACCTTTGAAAACAAGAGATGTCTGGTTCTCTACAACATAATGTGTTTTTAAAAATATTACAGGTGTTTAACACATATCCTGTAAAACCTGGTACCAATAGTCTAACTTCACAAGGGCAGAAATGTTATAATTGTTGGTATACAAAATGTATATAATTTATATTGGTTACAGCATAATACAATAGTAGCAAATCCATGTGAATTCCAATGGAATAATATTCAAGAATTCATTGTAAATCTGGGCTACTTTTAAGTGATCAGTAGAACTAATTTCTCAGGAAAAAGTAAGCAGTTATTCAAATTCTTTGGGAAGTCAACAGCTTGTATTTTTCATTGTAAAGTGTTTCCATTATGTTTGTAAATGGTGAATGTGGCAGGTTTACATGTCACAGGCGATTGTTCCAATACTTGCTAACGTGAAAAGTCTGTGCTCCCAGGGTCATTTCTGGAGAAAAACAAAGAAAATTAACCACCAAAGAACTCCAGCTCTTCTTCACAAACACACAAGCAGCAACAGCAGAACATACAGGAGGCATCTCTCCAAGATAAACAGAGGCAGACTCAAGACATCCGTGGAATTACTTTCTTGTAACAAGACGTGTGTTCAATAGACAAACACTATTAAATGAGTGTAACTATGACTGCACTTACTGTATACGCCTCTCTAAGGTCATTGCTAAGAGGAACCCTTTCAGCAAGGCTCTGGTGATGAGCCACCACTTGCAATTTAAAAATGCAGACCTGCATTTAGGAAAACTAACGTCATTCAAAGGGGTGCACAGCACTCAGCTCTGAATGCACAATGTGTACTTCAGATGTGGAAGCAGATAAGTGAATGCCTTCGGATAGAGGAGGTCGTAAGAGCCAACTGACAGTGAGTCAGCTAAAAATGTTCATCACTGCTTAAATACCCACTTGAGCACTTAGGCCAGTAGAGGGGGATTCAGTCTTGCATTGCTATACAAATGGAGTCTTGAATGATGTCTTGAAACTGACGGGTTTTTTGAAATCCATGC
This sequence comes from Polyodon spathula, assembly GCF_017654505.1. Classification (NCBI taxonomy): domain Eukaryota; kingdom Metazoa; phylum Chordata; class Actinopteri; order Acipenseriformes; family Polyodontidae; genus Polyodon; species Polyodon spathula. The sequence continues at coordinate 3,459,372 of NC_054573.1, read as the reverse complement.
AATGTTATCAGAGTTAGTGATGTTTTACATACAGGACAATTTGACGAGCCACTCATTGCAGCTTATGGGGAAGATTCCAAAGCTGATTTTTACAGCCTCTTAAATACCACGTTGTGCAAGACACTTTACAGTGCAAATGTATAAAAACAGAAACACCACCACAACTGGGGAAATCAAACCAAAAAAAAAAAGTAGCAACTTGAGACTTGGTGCACTACAGGGTGTGTTGTAAATTGTTGTCAGGGTTTCAATTTACTACTAGTTAAATGGCTTCAAATAGTGAGCCAGCCAACTTCCCACGGGGGTAGCTGTATAGACAAGACAACAGGGACGTGTCACTGTATTGGATATATACGACCATTAAATCCAAATTTGTTGTAAAAAATTAAAAAGTGGTACAGTTATTGTTGCATGTTTTTTTTGTTTATTTTTCCCCTCATACAAAAAAAAAACGCAAGCATTCGTAAAACCGACAAACATTATTAAAAGCGCAGGACTCAGCGAGGCAGTCAGGTGTTCTTCAGGCCCAATCTCTTGAAGACGCTGACAGAGCCGGCACTGTCCATCTGCGCCCCCTGGCACTCCCCGGTGCTGCTGCTCACCTTGGCACTGCCCAGCCCCCGATTGATGGTGACAGTGAACCCTTTGCTCTTGGTGCTGGTCACCCTGCTGTCCTGAGTGTCGGGCTGTGGGCTGGAGGGCTTGCCCAGCCTCTGCAGCACGCTGATCTTGGCAGCAGGCTCAGGCTTGTCTGGGGCAGCACAGGTTGCCAGGGCCCTGGCAGGCTTGCCCAGGCGCTTCAAAGTGACGATGGCTGGTCTGCGAGCAGCGAGGGTAGTCCTGGTCTTGGCTGTTATCAGGGAGGCAGGGCTGACCTTGGCCGGGGTCAGGGAGGCAGGGCTGGCCTTGGCTGGGGTCAGGGAGGCAGGGCTGGCCTTGGCTGGGGTTTTCCTGGCAGGCTGTGCTGTTCGCTTCAGGACCCCGGCGTACTGAAGCACAGAGCCTTCCCCGTCACTTTCCACTGCCTTCTCGTCCTCCTCCTCCCTGCGCTCGCCCGTCGCATCTCCTAATCGGCTGAACACCCCCGTGGGCTGCAAATTAAGGGAAGGGGATTCATCTTTGGAAATGTAAGAAAAGCATTCTTGGGATCCCAAGGCTGTATAGCTACACTTTATACTAAACATTTAACCATGAGTAAACTGTATAAATCATACACTTAACGAATTTGTACACATGACTACATAGTATTTAATTTGCAAGGCTGAACATCAAAAAGTGTGATATCAGTAGTTCAAATTTCAGTGGCAGATTGACAATTACATACAAGCGGCCCCGTCAATGCTTTACAGCAGGTAATCTGAAACACACAAGTTCAATGCAAAAGGTTGATAGGAGACAAGGAGTCTGATCAAAGTTTGCAAAAGTTATTGTGTGACAGAATTATAGACAGATAGATAGATGTGCCCATAATGTACACATTTTGAATAAGATCCCTAAAAATGTTTTAAAACATTTAAAAAAACCTGTAAATGTTACTGTATCCAGAGAAATATTCCAACTTAAGAACCAGTAAAGCATGTCTTACCTTGCTTCCCATAGTGGTATCAGCCTTGGATTCAGCTCCGAGTCTCTCAAACACAGAGGTTCGATAAATACCCTTTTCTGCAAGAGCACAAACTGGATTAACATGATGCAACGCTCGCTCGCTGTTGAAACTCTGGATTTTTGCATAGCATACAATGCTACAGTGGATGGTGGTGGCATGTGGCTGATTGGGATTTGAATTTCAGTGAACAGTGCCACCAAGTGGTCAAATGGAATTTCAGAAAGGATTTACCGATTAGTAGCAGCAGCTCCAAAGGCAAGACAGCAGTGAGGGTTGCTAATAGTTTAGAGTTGAAACTGACAGTCACAAAATTGCATGTGAAACATACAGATCAGATGTAGTGATTACACAGTGTTGTGTACAATGAAAGGTTATTTAACAAAATGCATTCTGTACTTTCTATATAAACAAAATCTACAATCTTTTACAGATTACCTTAACTGAAGTAACATTTGGTAGTCTACTAATCTCTTTCTATAGAAATGTGGTGCTGGTCACATGACTTGAATGGAGGGTCAAGGCACATTTAAAGAAAACTCATAGTAATATTGGAGCAAAACAACCCATAAACAGCCATAAAATATTAAAACATCAATGACACCTGAAGCCACATACTAAATGGTCACTCAAACAGACGTGTGTGTGTGTGTGTGTGTGTGCTGAGCCCGCAGTACCTATCTCTGCCTGCTCTTCCAGGATCCTCTTGGATCGCTCCGTGGTCCCCTTCGGCATGCTGATGATGTATTTACCCTCCATCTCCGCAGTGACCCGCCGTCGCTTCACTGAAACAGCGGGGCCCGCGTCTGCACAGAGCAGGGAGTTAATCACTTCATACAGGACAGCACTGAGCAGCAGAGCAAGGTGTTAATCACTCCATACAGTCCCTCTCTCCTACTTTCAATCCTCTTCAGATGCCCTAACCTGCACGCAAAAGGGTTCTATTTTGCAGTAGCAATGGAGTCGCCCCGTTAATGGGTCTGGAAATGAACTCATTGGACATTACTGTTCACCATTTTACAACTAACTGAACCATCGAGGAAGAGACAGGTGTGTGGATTGCCAGTTTAAAAGCGTTTATTATATATTTAATTCTATTTTACACAACTAATGTAGAAGGCAGATTGAACTGTAGCTTTTTGGTCTGCACAGTAGTTGCAGCGTTGCATTTTTGGCAGCCAAAAAATCCTGAATAGGAGCGTCTCGTATCTGCAAAGCTCTGACAGTCTAAGGTGAAGATGCAATACTTTTGTAACTGGTATGCAATTTGTTTTTCACGGTTTTGCTTCTCAGTATTCCCTTCTTTTTTGTGCACGAATTGTCCCTTACTTTTCCCGACCACTAAACTCAAAACACCAAGAAAGAAATAAGAAAACAATACATGAATAAGGAGGTAATTTAGCTGCTGATGCTTGTCCTGTTCCTAGTAGTTGATTGTCAAGTTGGGCCTTAAAGCATTGCATCGATACAGCATTTACAACATGACTAGGTGCCCCCATTCCCTACCTTTACCACTACGTAAAGTGCCCCCTCCTCTCTGTCTTAAGTTTACCTCCAGCTAATTTCTAACTGTGTCCTCCAGTCCTGGTTTCTGCGCTGCACTTAAAAGTACTGCTTAACGCTGTCAAGCTCTTTAAAGATTTTAAAAGGCCAGTGTGCGGTACAGCACCCCACTCATACCCGTTTTGGCCTGCTTGTTGGACACAGTGACGGACAGTCTGTTGTCGGGTTTCCTGACGGGGGTGGGTGGAGGAGAGTCTCGGCTCAGGCTGTTTGCGATCATCCGGGTCGCAGCTGCAAGACAAAATCATAGATGAGAAACACCAAGCTGTGGGGAACAGGAGCGCTAGATCTGAAGAGAATTCATACCGTGCGAGTGGGTGTTTATTTTTCATGTTTCAACTGCTATGAATTGCCAAGCTTTGAATTTCCCACAGCAACTCGTCCCTTAATGAAATCTATCATCATGAGTAAATGTCCAATTATGCCTGGCATAAACTGAACACACAACAGTTCTTCATGGGCGAGTCAAATTATCAACTTCAGAGTAAAGACAAAAGTGCCTCTTAGTCATTATTCATCCTTTCAGTTATTTTGCACGTGATCTACAAACAGAGTTGTACCCTGAACATCCACTACAGGATAGCTGTCACATAATGCAGTCCTTCCTTCTAAAACAGAGAGCTTTACTCACGGGTGTTGGCATTTCTTCTGAGCTCTGCCTGAATGGTGGTTTGACCCAATGATATTGCCTCAGTTGCCATTTTACACATATCCTGTACAGAGGAAAAGAAAAGCCTTTTGTTAATGCGAGTGTGAAATACCCAGGTGCTAACAGAGCAATTCTTGAATGGTTCTGAACAGACGCACGCCTGCTAGGTGCACTGGATGGGTTTCTGTCCCACCGCAGAGCTCAGCCTCATAACCTTACATGATGTGCATTAGCCTTTAACTAGCAGTGAGACAATTATAACTTCGGAACAAACGGGGTCTGTTGCCCACCCCCTACCTTTTTTTGGTATCCACGAAGATATCTCATTTACAAATGGATTGAAAATATTTTAATCTTACAAATGCAGCAGTAAACCAGAACGTCATGCATTTTCTTGGAGCGCATTAACTATTGTCTGTTTACAGTAAAATGAAGAATGCCATCCAGTCGTGGGTAATACCATTGCACATGGAAAACAGATTTTTTTCTTTATCATTAAGATCTTCAGTATATGCACACACTAGAAGACAAGATCATCAAGATGCCAAGTTATTTTATGAACAAAGGGTCGCATGTGGGTCATTGCACTTACTGATCTAACTGAACACCAGTTTCTGGAGTGCATATACACTACTACCAATTACCATCTATGCGGTTATATATGTGAGCGGCAACTCCTTTTCAGTAAAAAACAATCCATTGCGAGGTCCTGGGTTGCTGCTGCAGTGTAGTCCTTCTGTCTTGGGTAACAGCAGTGCTGCAATCTAAGTGGAAAAGGTAGCTTTGATGCCACCACATGACTTCCGAAGCAGTTAACACCAGCTGATTAGAGTGGTGCACTGAGATGATCTTGGGGCAAGCCGGGAGGGGATGAAGTTCTAGAGGGCCTGCGTTGTCGCAGCAGCTGTGGAGAGGCTTTCTTCTTGGGCTGGCTGATGAAGCACAGCAGGGTGGTTACCATCTGAAGCCCCCTGAAGATTTCTCATTCCATGCTTTGAAAGACAAAACGCCAGCTGTACAGACTTCTAAACAGAGGTTCGTAAACCTGTGCAGTCCATGTCTTTCACCAGTCTTCATCTGACCAAACAGCAGCTTTGTTTACAGCTCATATGCCCAGTTTCTCTATGCCCAGGAAGAAGGAAGCCATTATATGTAACATGTTACAGTTCAAAAGCATGTATTGGTTCCCCCCCCTCTCCTCTCCTCTCCTCTCTCCTCCCCTCTCCCCTCTCCCCTCTCCCCTGACGACAATGAAACACAAAAGGTCAGAATGTCAAACACAAGATGAAGGGTAATTCAGAAAGCACTTACATCTGCAGCTGCTCTCTTCCTGAAAGTGCCTCCAGTCCTGGATTCCATGCTGGGTTGAGTAGGAGGAGAGTTCCAGTCTGCACTTTTCATCTTCACAAAACAATTCCAAAAAAGTACAGAACATAATTATCTGGTGGAAGTGAAGTGAGAACACACATTTCAAGGGGAACGCCACCATTTGCTGAAACACATCTTGTTGCCTTTTTACAGCCAAAAGATCGCTTCAGTGACAGACAGTGATTCCAATAGTAAAAATGTCCTTCTTCCATTCATAAATCCAAGTTAAAATGATGCAGGATGTACAGGAGCTTTTGGTGCTAGGAGGTAACCAAACAGTAGATGTAGGAAACCAATTACACTTTTCCAGTGCATTAAACATTACAGTAAAGAGAACACAAAGACTTAAAACCATCAGGATTGAAATCTGGTGATTCTTTTTCTTTGGGTTAAGCACAGGGACAAAATAGACTTCCCTACACCAGTACTCCAAGAATCATTTTATGAACACTTAAAAACTTTAAACAATACATTTCATAAAATCTAAAGTTCAAATTTGCTGAAGTTAAGATTTAATCTCAGAGCCACATGCATGTTTCCGAGGTGCAGACGTTTTTAAACAGATTGATAATTTGGATCGCAAGAGTTCACACCCAACTGTACTTGTAATCATACAAGATTTTGTTTCAGTCGTGACCTAAAGATGGATTTGAAATATGCAGCCGATTTCCAGTGCAGGTCAAACAACAGAGCCTCAGAGATTGCGTGGTGATTATTCTATTAGAATAACACTGAAACAAAAACACTGGGCTGTTTGCTAGGTTTCTATCTGCCACCTAAACTGATCTGAAAAATCAGTCCTGTTTGGTTTCATCAGTCCCAGAACAAGCTCCAAACAGGCAATTTTCAAGGATTTTATAATTTCAGTCTTCCTTCTGAAATATTTGTGTTACACATAATGGCTTCGATACTTGTCTGAATCCTGAACGGACATCCGAACATGAAAATGCCATGCTTGTCCAGCATTAATAATCATTACAGATCAGAAGGCTGTCGATTGCCTGTTGTTTCTGAGAAGCCTGGTGGTGAAACGCAGTAAGATTCACTACTTCACATACTCCTGCCCGGAGCTGGATTTGTACCTGTCTATAAACAACTTTGGCGTGTTTCAGGATGGCAATGATATCCCCAATCACCGTGATCCCCAGGTCCATCATGAACTCTTTACTGAGGTCCATCAGCATGTTCTTCTGAATCCTGAACAGGGAACACAAACACATTAAGGCTGCAAACCAACATTTAATAACACCTAACCCTGCAAGATGTTGCTTACCATTTAAACTATCATACAAACGGTCGATAAAAACATTTGACCTTGTATTTGTAAACCATCTTTAATACAGTAGATTACAATGCATAAAGATATTTATAATAAACTTTGTAAAAATAAATCAATGCGGGATCCTCATAAAACAGCTCATTTGCAGTTAACCGTACAGTATGTAAATGCGGTTTAGGCTTTTTATTTGATTGTTTTTAAATGTTTAAAATTTAGACGTGTAATAAATAGAAATGTTAACCCAGTGCTCTCACATACAAGCACCATTTTAGACATCTTTCTCGAGCTAATAATTCCAATCCATTAACACAGTACCTGTTATCAATGAAGGAGACTGCGTAATGAACAGCCAGCCCAGCAGGGATGCCAGCATCCTTGAAAAACTGGATCCACTCAGATGTAGCTGAAAGAGGGGCATGCAAAGGGTTAGCTCCGCTTTAGTAGGGCAACACAGTTTACATTTTCCTGAATACATCTACACATTCCCTGTTAGAGATGACAAACACACCTTAGAATGGACCCACTTCAACAGTAAGCACAGTCCAGAGATATTTAATCCAACTGTATCTCCTTAGCCCAGTTGAACAGTAATACAGCAGGGTTATATGTGCATTTCTTGGAATCCATAAATGCCAGGCTTTAAACCCCTTCTTACAGCTTAGTCATGCAGGACTGCAACGTCTAATGGGAGTTAATTTTAGCAGTACTGCACTTCCTAATTTTCCAAATACAGTGCACTTTCGGGCATTTAAAACGTTTCTGCCGGCAACATTTAATATACCACTTACAATCCTAATCACACCCTCCAATGCTGACTTTTGCGAAATGAAAACGCTTTCAAACGTAATATAAACGCCGGGGGGCCCGGGACTGGTCTGTGTTTCACATTCTAGTAAAGTAATCTGATATTGCAGCATAAATAAACTATTAATAGAAAGTTACTCCTCAGCACGGCCTAACCAAGCACGGCAGAAACATGCACCCGGTTCATCCAGACACGATCACTGCGGCTACCACCGGCACCGGGCAGCCTCTAAACACGCTTACCGACTCTTAACCATCGCAGACTGCCAGCGTGCCTTTAAATACACAGAAACCAGAGCTGGTTCACTTTAAATCGGCCCAAAAAATCAAACAATTCTCCTCACCGTTGGTCACAGATGCCATGTTTAACCCTCAGCAGCTGCTGCGTCCGCGGTGTGATGACGCAATTTCCAGGAGTTTCAGGGGGCGGGGCCGGGCCGAGCCGAGCCGGAGAAACCCGAAGAAAGACGGACACTGGGGTGGAGTGATTGTGGCTGCTTTCCTAGCCCGGGCTGATCACTTGCCTTGGACTATAATGTTAGTTTATGTAAAGTAATCCCATATTAGTACTCATCCCGGTCTGTGAAACCAGCCGTTAGTATGCACCGTCCAGTAGCTGTTTTCTTAGTATGTACTGTTCTGTTCTATTCAGGGTCCTTCACTAATGCACGGTGTTCAATATTTCACAGTTTCAAGTATCGAGCCCCCAGTGTAATGCAAAACACCCCAATTAAGATGTATATTAGTCCAATTACCTAGAGAAACCTTGTCAACCTCAAATTCAGCAACTTAAACCCAAAATAATTAAATACCTTGATTGTAAATTACCTTCAAAACTGTTATCTTAAAGCTTAAGCACGCAAAACACAAAATACAGTTCACAATATTTTAAATGCAAATATATATTTAGATTTTCAAATATCAAATATCTAACAAAAACAATTCAAGACACATTTAACAAAATCACACAAGTAGTCAGCAAACAATAAAAGAAAATGGTCCTGTATCCTGTAACCAGAAGGTCATGGGTTCAAATCCCACCTCTGCCACTGACTCCTTGTGCTCTGTCCTGTGGGCGAGATGTTAAATCAATGTCACTATTGTAAGTGACTCTGCATATAATGCACAGTTCACAGACTACCTCTGTAAAGCGCTTTGTGATGGTGGTCCACTATGAAAGGAGCTATATAAAACATTACTATCGACATTTACTGATACACATCTCTGGGTGCTCAGCTGTTTTGGGAGTCTGTCTTTATGAAATTCCCACCTTTTGGGAAAGCAGGATGTACCTAATCATTAGTGTGAAGGACACCAGCTTCCCTGTTCCATGATAATCAGGAGTCATGTTAATTAAGGTGTCTGGTGTCACAGATTAACAATGATTGCAACACATTTAAAGCAGTAAAATAGAGTTCTTATTGGAATTAGCAACATTTAATTAGTAGCATAAAAGATTCATTCTCAAACTGAATGCAGTAGGGATTCAAGGAAATGCATGCACATGGATTAGGGAGTGGTTAACATGTAGAAAACATAAAGTATAGAGGAGAAACCTCAAAATGGAGCAAGGTAACCAGTGGAGTACCACAGGGATCAGTATTCCTAATCTACAATAATGACTTAGATTCTGGTATATTAAGCAAACTTGTTAAATTTCCAGACAACACAAAGAGAGGAGGTGTGGCAAACACTGTTGCACAGCAAAGGTCATTCAAAATGATCTAGACAAGATTCAGAACTGGGCAGACACATGGCAAATGACATTTAATAGAGGAAAGTGTAAGGTACTGCACATAGGAAATAAAAATGTACATTATAAATACCATATAGGAGATATTGAATTTGCAGAATGAATCTACGAAAAAGACCTGGGAGTTTATGTTGACTCAGAAATTTCTTCATCTTGACAATGCAGGGAAGCTATAAAAAAAAGCAGCCAACAAGATGCTCAGATATATTGTGAAAAGTGTTGAATTTAAGTCAAGGGAAGTAATATTAAAACTTTACAATGCATTAGATCTACAATATTGTGTTGAGTTCTGGTCACCTCGCTAGAAAAAGGATATTGCTGCTCTAAAAAGAGTAGAAAGAAGAGAGACCAGAATTATTCAGGGTTTAAAAGGCATAGCATTTGCAGACAGGTTTAAATAATTTAATCTATGCAGTCTTGATCAAAGAAGACAACGTGACGATCAGATTCAAGCACTCAGAATTCTAAAATTCTATTTTCAAGGATAAATATCTGGATGCTCTTCCTATGCACCAGGACGCAAGACATTTGCTAGGAAATGAGGACTGTCCCGGCCACACAAGGACTGTTGGCATGTATTGAATTTCAAAAGCCATACAACGACAGTTTGTAGAAATCATATCTGTTATTGGAGTAACACAGAAAACCTTCATTCGTTTGCTGATGTTGCCAGACCAGCACAATATGTGAGAGAACAAGATGCTGCAGTTTTGTTTTTTAATTTAATGTTGCTAGTGTTTAGAGTAGTAACATTTAGAGTTTCATAAACTTCACTGAAATTCCCTTTTCTAGGCTAGAGATTCCATTCTTTTAACCTAACTACATGTAATACAATCCTGCCAATAACCTAGTTACTATGCAAAATCAAAATCACACAACACATCTGTGTGTACACAGCAAGTCTCTTTTAATGACATTTTAATAACATCCTATAAAATATTCTTTATTTTGACAATTCTAAAAATTTTTTATTTATAGGCAGGTTATACAATAACTTAAAAACAAATATTTACATTATACACCAACAATTTACCAATTACCATATATATATATTTTGAATATATATATATATATATATATATATATATATATATATATATATATAATATATATATATATATATATATATAATATATATATATATATATATATATATATAATATATATATATATATATATTTGAATGACTTCCGTTGACCATTCGTTTAAATCATTTATTTGCAATATTTCCCATGGAGACTTCAAACCATGACTAAGTCAGACAGCATTTTGGGTATTTGCTTAAGCTGAAAAGTGCAGTAAATTTCAATTTTTACATCACTGATTTCAAACAGACCTCACTCAAGAGAAGTTAATCTGTGGTCCTTTTTTCCTTTAATTGTGATTTTGTTTTTTTTTTGTAGACACTTGTTTGATTTGACCTAGATATGATCTGGTCCTTGGTTTCCGGCAGCGACACAGACAGCTATTGCATGGAGACCCTAGTCACTGCTGTGAGGGTGGTGTGGTCAGCTACACACAGTCCATGAGAAATCGTGAGCCAAGAATGATGGGGTTGATGCTGACCTCCATTCTCTCGGGGACAGAGTACTTCATGAACGTGGCTCGAGTTTCAGAGTTTCCTGCACTGAGGGCTGCTCTGGACATACACCTTTTGATCCTGCAGAGTACCGATTCACTGAAACAAAGGCAAAACACTATGCAGTCGGGAAAACATGCATTCAAGATGACTTGCAAATTCTTAAACATTGTTTCGCCCAGTTGTACCCCCATTTCACACCCCAATTTAGAATAACCAATTATGTTCCCTCACAGCAGCAATACCCCACATCTACTCGGGTGAGCTGAAGTCAGCCGGTGTCCTCTGATCCCCGAGCAAATGCCTCTTTACACCCAGGACAAAAGCACCAGCTCAACAGGAGCCTGGCCAGTAGGGGGTGCTGTAGAATGATGGGGCCCCTCTTACCTGACGCTGTAAAGGCTCACGGCCCTGGTCCAGGCCGCCTCAGCCTCCGGGGAGCTCCTCTCTTGCAGTACCCTCCTCGCCAGACAGAGGGCAGCAGCAGCTAACTGGGCCGGCTCACACACTACGCACTCCATGAACATCAGAGTCAGTTCCAGGAAGTACTTGGCCAGATGCAGTACCTTTAAACAAACAGGTGAAGGAGAGGAGGATTTCAGAAATTCTCTCATGTCAAGTAAAGGCGAGTTCTGCTTTATTCTACCAATCTCCCGTGACTACGGTTTTGAGCTGAACTGTCCCAGCATGCCCTTTGTCCTTTCGCAAAGTCTTTAATCCAAAGTTTAGAGATGGCATTTAAGATAATAATCACTGTCACAGTCTGGATACTAAGAATAACACAACCATGTTCCACGGATTCTCGCAAACAATACCAAGGGCGCAGGCATAGAAGCAGCAGTTCTTGCATGGTCTACAGGAGTGGCCTCTCTCGCTCACCTGCTGGCTGCACTGGGACACGGTGTGGACGATGTAGAGGAAGTGGAGGGGCTGGGAGTAGGAGAGGTCAAACTTCAGGCAGGTCAGAACCTTGCGCTCCATCCTCAGCAGCTGCTTCTTGGTGAAGCAGTTCTCCATCAGGAAGCACAGCTCCGTCGACTGGCAGGAAAGAGAACACCAACAGCCGTGACTTCATTTCTCACCAGGATGAGAGACCTCTAGCCTTAATTAATGCCATCAGAAAGCCCCTGAAAACAAGCTTTAGTGACAGTTATTGAACTAGGTCACTGCCTACATGGGAAGTAGTCAATGGGCAATTTTAACCCCTTAAGTCTTTCACCACTGGAAGTGTGCAGTCCTGTTAAGCATGTCCTTTGTTACTGCTTGTTTCAAGAGGCTCTTTCACTCTAGTGTGTAAACCTGGAGTGTTGTACCTCTGGAAACAGACACTCCTCCTTCTTGCAGGCCACAAAGAGACAGGTCATTCCCAGAAGTTGGAAGGTGGGGATGTTCACTTTAGACAGGCGCATGGAGCTGTTGAGCAGGTGAACACAGAGGTACAGGGTCTCCTCCGTACATTTGAACGATTCCTGAACAAGACAGGGAGTCAGTAACAAACATCCTAGCACTACAGATACACAATCAGAGCCATCAGTACATGCAAAATTCAAGGTGTGTCTTCAAGTTTCTTCATCAACACACAAGCATTTCTCCAGCTCTTTGGATAACAATGCTGGTGTAATAGAAGAATGGATAAAGGGGGCTACATCCCCAGTTAACGTATTAAGCAACTTTTTATTAAATTTAATAGTTTATCTTTAAGCTAGATCTCATTCTGGAATCTTGCACTTGTATGAGTCACCACCAGTATAACCTGCATGGACACTTACATGCACCTGTATGAGCCAGTCCACCAGTATAGCCCGCATGTAGTCCGTGAACCCTCTGGGGAGTTCGGAGCTCTTAAATGCACAGCTCGACTGCTTCCGCTGCAAGACAGCAAACACACAATCAACCCAGGCAGGGTTAGAAACCCACACCAACCCTGCAGCCTGTCAGACTCCTGCTAAATCTGCCCTGGCCTGACTGTCCTCATCACAGCATCGATTGTACAGCCAGCAATCCGCAAATTCTGTTTAGTGTGGTTATGCATCACCTTGTACACAGACTAGGGGGAAATGGCACTGGCCATAATGAGGCACCATGAGAACTTCCCTTTGCCCTTCAGTCCTGGGCCTCTCTCAAGCAGAGACCACCAAACATCATGCAGTCTGTGTTTTATGATGTGGATTGCACATATATCCACAGGGGTTTGAAATGCTGGCCTCACCATCTGACCTTACCATCATGGTTACTATGGCCGAGAGTCAATTCCTTTAAGCAGCCTTGCCCCTACTATCATGGCTGACAAGTCCCTGCAAGTACCCTAATAACACAGAAGAGTCCCTTCCTGTGACCCATGCTGCCCTTCTCATCATTGCTGAAGAGTCCGTTCCTGCCCTTACCATCATGGCTGAGAAGATATCCCAGGAGTATTCCCTCTCGTAGCTCAACCCCAGAGTGACCATGGCCTCTTCCAGCGCTCTGAGCAGGGTGCGGGGCACCGGGGCGAGGCTGACACTGCGCAGCCAGCTCAACTGCTCCTCCCCGTCGGAAAGCTCTGAAAGGAAACTCAGCAATCAGGGGATGGACACTCCATTGACATGGCAAAACACTGGGTCTGCAAGACGTGAATTTACTAAAATTGGCAGAAATGAAATGCTTACTGTGGAAGTTATTTCACCTTAGGGTATAGTTGCAGAAATGTACTTCTTGAAATCATAGCAAATCCTATGCACTTGTACAATTGTTCGTTTTATTTAACACCCCTCTCCACCTCAATTTTTATAATGGAAGCACGATGATCCTCCCCCTCCATACGTGCTGTAGTCAAACATGCAAGTATAAAACACGCAGCACTATCCTGGGCTTCCCCATTTAAAAGCATACATTCCAAATGCATTTCCCCCCCCCCCCATTTCCCCGCACACAGCAGGAAGTACCTGCTTGATTCCGGCGGATCTTTACATTTTCCACACTTTCTGCCATGACATCATCGATCCCACCACAGATCCCCAGCCTCCGCCTCTGCTACAGGAAGTTGTAAGAAAGCGTTTAAAGTAAATATTCATATGAGGTGCACATGTAAAATGGTAGAACTCCCGGGAATCCAACCACCGCTCTGTGCAGACCAGAGTCAACGGCAGAGCTCTGCAAGACCACATCCAGTTTGACAAGAAATACAAGCTCTGACAGAGCACAAGTTTATTCTAAAACACTTTGACAGTCATTTTTAGTTAACATTAAACTTCAAAAAAACAAAAACAGGCATGAAATCTATGCTGCTTCTTTCAGAGCATCAGCTCGTCTCTTGTTTGGGTATATTGACTAGGAGTCTGAACAATCAGACCCCTGGTACATATCCTCAGAACAAACCGACCTCGCTTCTCATCACAGCATGCCTAAGTATGCAGGCTTGCTAAAAGGAGTTGTACCTGCAGCTGTAACAATTCACAATGTACTTAAAACATCAGTTTCCTGCAACCTGCTATTTTAAAATGTACCTGACTGAGGGGCTCTGAAACCCAGCACTGGCTGCAGGTCTAGCGTACGTTTCCAGCCATGCACTCCCACAATTGAAGATGTGTAAACTTGTGGACCCTCGTTAGAAAGCAAAGTACATATACTATTAAACAAAAACTTTCACGAACCGAAATAACCGACTGGCCGCTGGGTGCAAGTTTAACGACTGCCAAAACCTTTAACAGTACTAAAATAAACTGGATCACGCACACAATCCAAATTTACATTCCTACTGGATGTTTTCACAAAAAATTAAAAATGGGGGAACATTTAAAAAAAAAAAAAAAAGATGGCAGCAAGGGGAGTTCTCGTGTTGAGTAATTTTCATAATCAATGCTGCAGAGGGAACATCTTTATTCAGTGCTGTGTATATTTTGAGGATAGCCATAAACAAGCCACTTCAAAGAACTAACCATCAATCCAACAGAGATCATTTTCCAAGTCAATCCATGCTCCATACCTCAAGCCTGCCCAGGACACGAGGGACTAAGGCCAGTGTTGAGTTAAGACACCAAACTTAACATCTCTACCTCCCATAGAGGGCTTCTCCGATTCCCCAGTACAGTACAGCTTCAACTGTTCCAGGCTCTTCAACCCTCCCCCTACCTTTCTTCTCTCCGTCTCCGGCTTCCTGCGGATCTTCATCTCCTCCTCCTCCTCGTCAGGCTGCTGTCTCCGATCCTTGGACACTTGGCAGATATTGCCCCAGCTTTTCAGTGGTACTCTCTTCTCTTCTGGCTATAAAACAAAGCAAGTGGATCTGCAGGGTTTCCTGTTAACATCCAAGGTTCTGAACTAGGAGCATTAGCAGTTTAGGGTCGTCCAGAATGTTACCTGAACACTTGCAATAAGCAAGAGAACCCAGGGGCTAATCTCAGGGTTTACACAAACAAGTGTACTGTGTTCCAGTTCATTTCACAGTCAATGTTTCTTCAATGTCTTTTCCATATTTAATTAAATGCTGTACACACAGCGTTATCCACCAATATAGTGCAGTCATTTATAAATTGTGGAACGAGCCGTGGGTTGGCACCTTATTTAATTCAACAGAAGACAAAAAGCGAGTTCAGTTAAATTACTTTTCCCAGATTAAAAATATTAATAAGGACTTGTTGCAAAAATGTTATAACCCGTTTTGCAAATAGTTTCCTCTTAATTACGATCCATCTATCTAGATAGACAGATAGATAGATATCATAAATGTAACAAAATCATAGTCTCAATCAAGTTAAGAAAAAACTAAAAAAAGTGAACTTTTCACAAGTCAACCCTTTTCCATGAGTTTAGTGAGTCGGCGCCAAAAAAAAAGTCACGTGATCAAAAATAAACACCAAAAACAAACGGAGCTGTACGGTGAGTATACACATAACTTTGTAATCGTGTCCATAACTTTCCCGGGAACACGTGTTCTTTGGGCTTGCAAACTATAATATAATGCAGATTTCTACACACTTTTACCATATCCAGCAATTAACAGCTCGACAACACAGACACCAGGAAGCCGAAAAATGGAGGCGAACAACGGGCCTGTGGGATTACCGCTCATGTCTTGAATGATATCCTAAAACATTATTAACAACAGTAGCACAGTCCCACACAACTGTTCAGGTGCTAAATCTTGGGTCACAGCTCATGTCGAACTCGCCTGCAGTACTGTTGCCTGTTAAATGGAACTATGCACGAAAAAAAAAAAAGTAGCCAGTCTGGATGGATAAACTACTGTATATACAAAAGTTGCATGTAAATTCATCGCCGTTTTCAAACGGACTGAGCCCAGTTACCTTTCTATAGAGCTCGAGCGTTGTTCTGGCATCGCAGTAACTGGCTCGTGCCATGGCTTGCTCTTCGCTGCAGCAAAACTGTCAATCTTGCCCGGCTCGAAGCGAAATAGCAACTCCAAACCGTCCCGATACTTACGAACGCCACCAAAAAAAAACCCCCAAACACGCCAACCCCTCCTCCCTTTCCCACACAGGTTTAACCTAAATCACGAAGCCAGGTTTTAATGGTTTAATTAATGGCACGTAATTGATGAGACAATCTGTCAATCAAACTATATACGTCATCGAATTACTTTAAAAAAAACAAATCTTTTGTAATTGAAGGGTTCCGATATGAGGAGTATTTTTTTCTTTTTTTAAAAATCACCGGAATCACAATTTTTCGTTTCACACAAATCACGCACCCTATCGATAAATGAAAGACTATACTGTCTTTATACAATGCGTTACAAACTTCCAGCAAGCCAGCTCTCCACTCAACAGTAAACACGACGATGTAGCTGAAGAATCCCACTTTCATTTGTTTAACACAAATGCTTTTTTCATTTTACTTTGCGATCGGGCAAAATGAGCGTGTTGGCAACCCAGTTTATTTAAACACCCGAAGCCTAGATTCAGATGCTTTGACACAGTTTCAGGATGGATGGAGATTTTTTGGATGATGGTTAATAACACTGGCGGGAGGAGAGGTGGGGGGTGCTGGTGGTGAATCGACTTGATCACGTTTTTGCCGGTGGGGAGTTGCTAGTGATGGATGGAGATTTTTCCACATGGCTGATATGTTAAAACCTGCTCTCTGCCTTTGACACTTGCTACCCAGCTCACAAAAAGGCAGACACCTATTTCTACTTGCAGCACTAGGTAGTTATATTCATTCAGACCTCCTGCAGTTCAGCAAAACAGTCTCTTCTACTAACCCTATTTAGAAACATTTGTCATTGAACTCTGAATTTCTTTGAGTATTTCTGTATTTGCTATTTGTGTTGTTTTTCACTGGTGTTCCCTGAAATCGCTTTCAGAGTTTGAATTTAAAAGACAGAGGGAGAAGGTTTAACTCTGAGGTAACCGTGTTGCTCTAGGACAGTCCGGTGCGGTTTGTAAATCACATTGCTGTGCATGCTGGTACCTGTAGTTCTGTGTAATAACACTTGAACTGTACCGCACTGCCCAGTGCAACAGTCACCATCCACAACAGAGTTCATCGCAGATTTCTAAGTAAAGAGACACATAAAAAAAGGGTTTCATTTTATCAACCTGCCCCTTGCCTGGCTAGTAAGCAGCTGGGTTACTTTAGAGCATTTTACAGCACTGGGAAATGGAGCTGGATTGTATCACACCGCTATTTTTAGAGTTAACCCCAGGACTGTAAGGGTACAGTCTGATTCAATAAACACAAAACATTTTGTATTAAAGCTTGTTCAAATAATTGCATACATCTTTCCCATTTAACACTTCCATTCGCTACACTGGTCTAAAATGTGAATTTTTAAATGAAACAGGTTCCAGCAAACATGTATTTTCATTGTAAAACTGATATCTGGTGCAACAGCTCTGGCCAAAAGTTTTGCATCACCCTCGAGAAATAATAAATTTTACTTCATAAAGTTGAATGAAACTGCTGAATAATGGCTTCAGGTAGCCTTTTGCAGTTTCTTCAATTACATGTTAAATAAAAGATCTAAATTATGTTCATCTAGTTTTTCTTTTTCTTTTAAAAATTCTAGCTGAGACAACATTTCTGGGCAGAGCTGCACAGTAAAGCTCCCAGTTTGCTTGCCTTGCCCTCCAGGAAGTCTGTTACTGTCTTACCTCCGCCGTGTCTTCTGGGTCAAAGCATGTGACTGGCTGAGAGCATGTCAGTCAAGTGGGGGAAGCACCTGATTGGTTAGAGCCAGAATTAAGCCAGTGATGATGTGGCTTGCGAGGTTTGTTTCACCTAGCTGAGTACCAGATATGGGGCTGTATTTTCAAAACGTTTACTCCCGTCTTTAATTAACTCCTATTTGTGTAGCACAGCAGTTGTTTGGGTCTAGTTTTATCAAATAAGCAGCTTTCATTCTCCTCCAACGGTAGGAGTTAACTAAACACTTATTTGTGAATGTAGCTCTCCTGTAAGGTGAGAGATAATGGCTTTTAGGAATTACAGTAATGTCCACTAGGGGGTATCGTGAGACCAGCAAATTCGTTTCCCCGGAGACTGGAGTAGTTTTTTTCCCAAGTTTCCACATGTGAAAGGCAAAATATGAGCTTACAAGTTCCCTCAACTATTCACCCAATTTGTACACCTTTGCACAGCACCTTGTACCACATAAATACAAACCGCTCTGCTGTCAGCGCAATGTAGGATATGCACAGTCTGCACCAAAAGAGATGCTTACTCTATAGTAGAAATCAGAAAGGGAAATCTGAAAGTGTACAGGGATAACCATCTTCCTGATAGCAAGAGCTGCATTGTGTCATTTCAAAATGATTAGACATATTTTCATACTATTTCTGATTTACATTTAAGATTCGTTTAGGCGGCTGTATAAAACAGATTAGACCAGTTAGCAAATTCTAAGTTCAGGTGCAGCATTGCAAAGTTCAGCAGATACTTTCAAGTCAGTGCAGAAACCATGACCAGAGGAGACACGTCTTCACACAGAGTGGTGAAAGTGTGGAATGGGTTATCCAGCCATGCTGAATCATTAGAACTTAGTTCTGGGATCAATCAGCTACTAGGTGCTGGTCAAGCATAGATGGGTAGAATGGCCTCTTGTTCGTAGATGTTCTGAAGAAAGGATTTGCAGGGTCTTCTCAATTGTTCTTGAAGTCAGAAGAAATGTGCAATATGAAATATTTGCAATTCTGTGCAAAATACTGCGATATATGGCAGAATTTTCGATTGGGGTTATAGTGCTGAGAAATTGTTATGCTGTATAAGGGTCTATAAGATGGGAGCTTTGTCTACAATTGAGCAAAAAAATACATTAGAATCGTGCAGTTGTTTCAGCTTTAATGGAACTACGAACTTGTCAACTGCCACACTTTGAATTATTTTTTAATGTACCGAATCCTATGTTGGCCCACTTGTGTGATTTTGCGCATTTTAGGGTCATTTTAAAGTTTGCATTTATTTTTTTAATGTGAGCTGAATCTTCAAAATACCTCAGTGTGTTGTGATAAATATTAACAGATGAGGTTTCAAGATGACATTCAAAAAACAGATGTAATGCTAAAATGTCAGCATTGAGATTATATATATATATATATATATAAACATAATTGTGATTTTTAACTTACATCACGTTATCAAATAAACTACTAAATGATGTCACAAAAGTCTACCGGAAGCCAGTAGTACAGTATTCCATGTTAGATATCAAAATGTCACATTGTCAGTTTTTTGTTAAGTATATGGAAAGCTACAAAACGGTATGTAATTCAATAGGTTAGCGTAGCATGATTCAGCAGATTATATTTGACTTTATGATGCAAAACCTTTGGCCATAGCTGTACGTAAATCCACGTAGGCACACGAGGAGAACGGTGAACCAACAGACCTGTTTGAGCTGTACAAGATGTGTGTGCAACTATTCAGTAACAATCATGGGAAAGCGGTGATCTCAGTGACTTCACAAGGGGCATGATGGGGGCTGTAGTTCCCAGCTGCAGGATCTTTATAACACTGGATAACCTGTTTCCATTGGGTCAGTGAGGCAGCTGAACACTGTGGGCTATGCAGCCCATTCTTTGGGGTTCTCATCCAGTCCGTGTGCAAGGTCAGTTCATAGGTTTGGTTGCTGTAGTTTTATCAGTTTGTATATAGGGTTACTCTGTTTATTTCTCAGTGGCTCACCAAACTCTACAATAAACCACTCGCCTTTTAACATCATTAAAACTCTGGTTCTTTAATGGACAGTCAGAAAACCTGCAAACTGCAACTCAATGCAATCATATCAATTTATTTTTTCATTCTGACTGTCAGCTGACCAAATACAGCTGGGGCAGAGATATCCAAGCTTAGGAAAATCACAGCAAATGAAATGGCTGCCAGTCATACCTCACATCTACTGACTTTGGATACCAATATCTCCCCCCCTCAATCACAGCAGCTCTGCTGATCTGACACGACTCTGTATACTGAACAGGACTGATAGGGTTGCAATGAAGAACCTCGGTCAGGTCCGTGATTTATCACAGCCCAGTTATATACTGCAAACAGTACAGCAAGGCTCTGAAACGATCTTGCCACAAACTTCACCCCTTTACAAAAAATAAAAGAGACCACAAAAGATTGGACAAGACTTTCTAGGAACGTGTTCAGTCAGCATCATTATTTACTGAAACAGAATTTCTATATAATAATATGTAATAATGGGCTATCACATAAAACAGGCTTTTTATCTTAAATCAGAGCCTTGTAACAGAGGCTCCCATGATCTCCTGTGCATCCGTCATGCACTTAAAGAAAGCTTGAATAAACTTCTGAGAAGGGTGTCCACAGCATAGTGGATTGAGTACTTTACAATGCCCCCCTCCCCCCTACCCAACCCCACACAGAAGAACTGTATTAACATCTCTTGCAATAAAGATACATTTGTGACTGCAAACTGTCACATTCATTTACATCAGACCACTTCTCTTTATTCTACTAACTTTTAAATTTTCAATTAAAAAAAAAAAAAAATTTGCTGTCCATTTACTTCCATAACCTTCTGTGCATGTTCTTGTGTCAGACCTTCTTGACAGTCCAGTTGTTTTACATTGCCCAGTGGAAGCTGGGACACAAGCCCCTTTTGAAACCACCACTCTAGGACCTGACCTGACTTGCAACAGCAGGTGGTTATAATTGATATCAAAGTCCGTTTATAGGAGCAGGAAAGAAGTGTAAAAAAGGGGATCGTCTTTTTTGCCTAAATGGGGTCTGATATTTTACAGAAAGTAAAACAAAGTTACAGAAGATAAAACCTTTTTCAACTCTGTAGTTTTCTGTTCAACTTTTGCACCCTCTACAGGCCACTTTGCAATCGCACTATTACTGTGAATCGCAAGTAAAAATCAGGAATCAATAAAAAGGGATGTTAATTCCACATTCATTATTTATTTATTTATTTTTACCTCTCGTGCGGGGAAAAAAAAAAGCGGGCAGACAGAACCCCCCCGTCGTTGCAACATCACTCTGAGCGTGCCCAGTAGGAACAGTTCAACACCACTGGTAACAGCTGCTTTCCAAAAAGAGCACTTGTATCGAGGACTATGGCTTAAAACGGTGTAACATTCAGAAACATTAAAAAAAAAAAAAAGATTTTTCCTCTTGAACAAGAAAGAAGAAAAGATTTCAGGTAGGGTTTCTGAAAGGATTCCTGCAGTCTCTGGGGTGTCTGTGTGTGTGTGTTGTTTTCTTTTTTGGGTTTGTTTTTAGTGTAGTATCCGATTAAGGCAGGGCTATGGGGCGAAGCTGTCCTGTGAATCGGACCAGTCTATGCGTCTTGTCTTGTCTCCTGTTCTTGTTGCTTCGTGGAGTTTCTCCCCCGCCTGGTTACTCTCGTATACTGGCAGAGTAGGAGAACTGTGGGAAGTGTGTCCTCTGAGTGGGGTCTTCAGAGTCCATGCTGTCATCTGCAAAACAACAAACAAGCAGGTCAGAAACACACACAACCCGCAGAAAGCCAACAAATAAACCTACAAAACAAAAGCACATGTACACTGCTTGGCCAGCTCCTAGTAGCTGACTGAACCCAGAACTTTGATAAGTTGGGTCTTAAAGGATCCCAGTGATTCAGCAGAAGAAGAGTCTCCTTCAACAACATGACTAGGCAGCCCATTCCATCTCCTCACCACTCTCTGTGTGAAGAAGAGTCTCCTTCAACAACATGACTAGGCAGCCCATTCCATCCCCTCACC
Organism: Polyodon spathula; assembly: GCF_017654505.1. Classification (NCBI taxonomy): domain Eukaryota; kingdom Metazoa; phylum Chordata; class Actinopteri; order Acipenseriformes; family Polyodontidae; genus Polyodon; species Polyodon spathula. The sequence goes on along the minus strand of NC_054573.1, from coordinate 3,437,606 downwards.
ACTCTCTGTGTGAAGAAGAGTCTCCTTCAACAACATGACTAGGCAGCCCATTCCATCTCCTCACCACTCTCTGTGTGAAGAAGAGTCTCCTCCAACAACATGACTAGGCAGCCCATTCCATCCCCTCCTAATTTCATTTTTACTTTCAGCTGTGTAAAGCATTGGCTAATGTTGTCAACTCCTTTTAAGATTAAGGGCATCAATCAAGTCTTATTATTAATTAGTCATCTAGCAGACGCTTTTATCCAAAGCGACTTAGAGAGTATAGGGGGTGAACTATGCATCAACAACTGCTGCTGATGAGTTCCTTACAATGGGATCTCTGTTTTTACGTCTCATCTGAAGGACGGAGCACAAGGAGGTGAAGTGACTTGCTCAGGGTCACACACAGCGAGTCAGTGGCTGGGATTGAACTGGGAACCTCCTGTTAACAAGCCCCTTTCTATAACCACTGGACCACCAAGCCTCCTATATGCTTTTGGCCAAACAATGGACAGCAGACAGACAGAGTGTGTGCTGGTCTCTAAACCAGAAGACACTCGCTGCCTCCTGCGGGTGCCAGCAATTTGTACAGATGATGACATTTGCAGGGAAACACGCGGGCTGATGTTGTCCGTTTCCTCCGAGCAAGAAGCATCATGGCATGGAAAGGTACTCACATTTGTCTGGGGGGGTGACTGTAATCGTCTGCGCTGTGAATTCATCATCGAAGTATCTCGTATCGGTCTCCGACGTTACCTGGGGCTTGAAAGGGGGGACAAGCTGGAGGGGGAAAGGAAACAAGAGAATCCAAGAATCAGAACGACCTCCTCAGGAAGCAGCTATTGCAGAAGATCGGAAGAGCATTTACAAACGAGAGGAGGCCGTTCAGTTCATCAATGCTCGTCCGGTTCCAAGTTAACTTGTCCTCTGGTCCTGGTTTCTGTTTAAAGACTTCAATCAAGTGCCCCCTAATTCTTCTTTTTTCTGGGCTAAACCGGTTTAGTTTCTTCAACCTATGTGTTTACCGCCAATATCGACCGTGTTACTGAGCTGCAAGCTTTCCGCACTGTCCTCAATGACTGTTAAAAATCTCTGCTGCCGCTTGGCGAACTATGTTCTGTCCTGCCGTATGTTAGGGTTACACAGTGTGTTAGGACACTCTATAGACCATGTTTTCAAAGAGTTTCCTCCATTCTTTAATTAATTCCTATTATTTTTTTTTTTTTTAATGAGAAAAAAGTTAATGTTAGGGTTACAAAATGAGAAACAAACTGTGTGCTCAAGAGAACTTGAATCAATTCAAACCCGATTAGACAGTTTGAAATACAGTCTTCACACCAGCTTATGGAATATTTTCTTGTCTATGCAAAGATGATCAAATTCATGGACACATCTGCAAGATTAATTTCTTATACAAAACCAGCACACACATTCCACCTGAAGGGGCTTTACAATACAGAGTAGAGCCCACATCACCCAGTCAAATAAAATAAAATGTGACCTGTAATCAAATCAATAGTATGATGGGCAATAGCCACAGATAAAGCCAATTTAGAACATACACTATGCTCACCTGGTTCCTAGCAGCTGATAACTTGGTCAAGTTCATTCTTAAAGGATCCAAAGCGTTAGAGGGGAAAGCAGAGACAGGAATGCATTAGAGCCATTACCTTCTTCTGCAGTACGTCCTGCCAGTCAATGGCAGTGAAGAACTTGTGGGTCATCACATCCTTAGCATCGTCCGGCCCACCTCCCAACCTGCAGAGACACTGCAATATTACAGCAAAGACAATCCTGAAACCAGCACCTCTTATTAGCATGAGCAGAATCACTGAACCCCATTTAACTGTGTAGAGAGATGAGGGTTCTTGTTTGTTTTTGTTTTTTTCTCAAAGTCTACAGTTCTAATTCTATATGTGCTAAAGAATGTCCTTAGAAGATCTCACCACAACTCAATAAGCGATGCTCTATATGTAAAGTTATAAATCACACATTGGCAATCAACCAATACAATCCTATTGTATAAGAAAAGGCATGTCTTATATAATAGGAGACACTCTGCACACAACGTATTCACTTGTACTCATGCACCCCAAGCTGGGGATTCAAATACATTTTGCCAGAGAGCGGGATGTAAACCCCCCACCTTCTGAGTCAAGGTTTCTCTCCACTGCGCTACGAGAGCTGGCTCTGATGGGTCCTCAGAGCGGTAGTGATGGGGTGAGTGGATCTCTCCCTGAAGGGCAGTGATGATGGGGTGAGTGGATCTCTCCCTGAAGGGCAGTGATGATGGGGTGACTGGCTCTCTCCCTGAAGAGCAGTGATGGGGTGAGTGGCTCTCTCCCTGAAGGGCAGTGATGGGGTGAGTGGCTCTCTCCCTGAAGGGCAGTGATGGGGTGAGTGTCTCTTTCCCTGAAGGGTAGTGATGATGGGGTGAGTGGCTCTCTCCCCCAAGGGCAGTGATGATGGGGTGAGTGGATCTCTCCCTGAAGGGCAGTGATGATGGGGTGAGCGGCTCTCTCCCTGAAGGGCAGTGATGATGGGGTGAGTGGCTCTCTCCCTGAAGGGCAGTGATGATGCGGTGAGTGGCTCTCTCCCTGAAGGGCAGTGATGGGGTCAGTATTACCTCTGCTTGGGGTCCTTCTTGAGCAGTCCTGCCAGCAGTGCCCTGGCCTCGGGGGACAGGTTGCGGGGGAATCGAATCTCCTCCATCAGGATGAGCTCAAAGAGGCGCTCGTGGTCCTGGTTGTAGAAGGGCAGCCGGCCGCACATCATCTCATACATGACCACGCCCAGCCCCCACCAATCCACCGCCCGCCCATAGTCATTGTCCTCTAGCACCTGGGAGACACAGCCACGCAGAGGGATTTACACACACCCAGGGTTTAGTGCCAAACACACGCACAGCATTTACAGAACCACAATTACTGCATAATCCGTGAGTATTTAACTGTAAATGCCAACTCCCAGATATATATTCAATACTATGTCTGCAGGATGAGAGTCTGCACACACACACCTCAGGTGCCAGGTATTCGGGGGTCCCGCAGAATGTCTTCATGGTGGCCCCGTCAGTGATGCCCTCCTTGCAAAGCCCGAAGTCTGTGATCTTGATGTGGCCGTCTTTATCCAGCATTAGGTTCTCCAGCTGTGCAGGGACAGGCTGGTTTAGTCTTGAAGCTCAATTAAATCAGAGCATTGCACAGATCCGTTAGTCACGTTTCTATTTTACGGAATTTAACAAAACAGCAAAGCTCTAAAATTCCAGGGCAAAGACCACGCTTCGCTCACCTTGAGGTCCCTGTAGACCACGTTCCTGGAGTGCAGGTACTCCAGTGCAGACACGATCTCAGCACCATAGAACCGGGCTCGCTCCTCCGTGAACACACGGTCCCGGGACAGGTGGAAAAACAGCTGCACAAAGGGGGAGAGAGCAACCAAAGAAACAGCTAGAGATATGGAATCGGTGTAGCGCTTCGAGCTGCTCAGACAACTGATATTCATTCAAAATGTTAAACAGTGTATTGGTTAGTGTTGTGCTGAAGAGCAAGCTATGGGAGACACTGCCTCTGTTAAACAGTGTATTAGTTAGCGCTGTGCCGAGGAGCGCGCTGTGGGAGGCACTGCTCCTGTTAAACAGTGTATTAGTTAGCGCTGTGCCGAGGAGCGCGCTGTGGGAGGCACTGCCTCTGTTAAACAGTGTATTAGTTAGCGCTGTGCCGAGGAGCACGCTGTGGGAGGCACTGCCTCTGTTAAACAGTGTATTAGTTAGCGATGTGCCGAGGAGCGCGCTGTGGGAGGCACTGCCTCTGTTAAACAGTGTATTAGTTAGCGCTGTGCCGAGGAGCGCGCTGTGGGAGGCACTGCCTCTGTTAAACAGTGTATTAGTTAGCGCTGTGCCGAGGAGCACGCTGTGGGAGGCACTGCCTCTGTTAAACAGTGTATTAGTTAGCGATGTGCCGAGGAGCGCGCTGTGGGAGGCACTGCCTCTGTTAAACAGTGTATTAGTTAGCGCTGTGCCGAGGAGCGCGCTGTGGGAGGCACTGCCTCTGTTAAACAGTGTATTAGTTAGTGCTGTGCCGAGGAGCGCTAGCTCACCTCTCCTCCGTTGGCGTACTCCATCACGAAGCACAGCCGGTCGTGCGTCTGGAAAGCATACTTTAGTGTCTGAAAAGAAACAGACATGTGATTCAGTACAGGGACTGGGGAGGCAGCCATGCACCCACTACACTGTAGAGATACCTAACAGCACATTGTGGATCTCTCTCTGCAGTCACATAATGCATTATTATATACAATTTTCTCTACTACAGAGAGGTTTGTTTTACTGCAATATGGTACGAATTATATTTATTTCAGAGCCAATTCAAAATGAAAGAATGTTGCAGTATTAGTTTAAATGTTAAAATATTTGAACACGAATAATTCATATTTGTCCCAGGGCTAACACAACTGGTGTTCACTGCACAATGGTAGAGCTTTGTGAATGCACAAGACGAACACAACCAATGAAGTTACTTTATTTTGCTTTTTTTTTTTTGTTAACCTTTTATGAACTGTGTGAGAAGCTTTGCCTTTAGCCTCAGTGGTATTTCGATCAGTAAATATTCATTTCGTTATATGAACAAATACAAACAGGTCATTTTTGTAAAAGCATTTCAACAGCGTTTATGCAAATAATCGTTATGGAAAATTGTAAGAGGCACACATATTGTACATAAATTCATGTCTCTCGATATGCTACAGAATGTTTGATCACAATTGGATAAGTGGTCCTGAATTTGATCAGCCACTGACTCCTGGGATATGCACTCTCAGCAGGGGCAATGCAAGCAGCATGAGGACTAGCGAGAGGCCAACCCCTCCCACCCAGTGTCAGCCTGGAAATTTCGCACCAGCGCACAGCTTCCTCATTCAAACGAATGACTGAAATAACCCTGAATCAGTTCCCAGAACACAGCGACTCTCTTTTTCCATCTCTCTCTGTGACTAACACAGATCTGTCCACATTACTTTCAAGGTTTAATCTACCATTTGTAAAAACATTAAAAAACTAGGTCCTTAATCATTCTCTAAAAACATGCAAGGACTGCTCTGACAAATAGATGACGAAAAGATCCGGTTTGGAATTTTTAGATCCTGTCTGGAATTAAAAGCTGTGTTCACAGCAGAGTACGGTCCAGTTTCTGCTTCATGTTGTAGAAGACATTTACAAAGGGGCAGGGGCGCTTTGGCCCATCAATGCTTCTCCTAATAGCCCATTAAATCTCAAAACTTGTGCCTAGTCGGTTCTTCAAGAATCGCCAGCCTAGCTTAGTAACCCATTCCATACCCTCACCACTCAGAGTACAGACACGTTTCCTCCCCCCTCTCTCCTGCTCTAAAAAGTACTATCTTGGGTTAAAGAGCAAGTAGCAGGGTTCTGAAAAATATAGCATTCTACGTCCCCACGTGTTGCTACAGCTGTTCAAATAAATGCACCTGTAATTTCTCTTTTCAATGTTAACATCCCAACAGTTTTGTACACTTAGAAAGTTCAAAGTCTGTGTAAATGCTCTTTTCAGAATTCTCACTGACTCGCAGTTCTTTTATCCAGCCATAACACCAGCGAACCACTTGCTGTGCAGCAGGTACTACAACCCTACCGGATCCTCAAACCCATGTTCTGTGCTACAGTGAAAGCCAGGGCTCCCAGTAATAGCTGTTGCACAGATAATAAAACTACCCAAAAATATAGCATGAGGAACTATGAAGTGCAGTACAAGAAAACAACAAGCACGTCAGTTAAATGCAGCCAGCCCAGCCAGTATCATGAAATAGTTGATGTTAAATGCTGCTAATAACGTTTCACGACAATAAGATAAGGAGTTTTTCAGACATATCCAAAAACGTATAGGTGACATACAGATGGACAAATCCTGTATGTCCCAGAATCTTATGCTAAATAATGTTAATAAAGTTTCACGACAGATAAGCGATTCTGCAGATATTTTAAGAAGTGTGTGACACACGTGTGTACGATCAACTGCACGCCATGTCCTTGGTTATTTTATTTCAAGCCCTTGGATGCACAGCTACTTACGGTTAGAAAGGGATGCCTGGTGTTCTGTAGCACTCTGCTCTCAGTGACTGTGTGAGCGACTTCATCCTGGAGGGAAGAGACAAGAGACATCCCATTAGAACACAGAGACCAATCACATTCGCAACAAACAAAACAGCACCACTATACCTGAAAATACTGCCCACTCAAGAGCTCACCAAATCAACCAATCGTATCCTCTCATGCTTTTCTTTTTCCAAGGTTTTTCCACATTTGATCTTCTTCTTGCAGGACTGAACAGCTGTAACTAGCGCCCATGCAATCTTCTCTTCCACAGCTTTGTTTTGAGCGATTAAACCAATCGAAACGCTAACTGGTTCAGGAGATGCAACATGAGCAAGGAGGAAAGACAGGGCTAATCTGCCACACATCTGCGGTGTGTCTCTCACAAAACACTGAGCCAAGAGAGATGAAACTTTACATAGGAGGTAAACATTGAACCAAGAGAGATGAACTTAGACCATTTTGCATGAATTAGTGGTAATGCCACTGCATAAATAAATATACAGGCACTGCATTTAATCCATGTGCTTTATATTGATCTAAAAAGCTAAAGGCGCAATAGTTTTACAATATAACACTCCGTAAAAAATTTTTATTTTTTTTTTTTAATATCCTTAATCCTGTTCCAGACATCACGTCCTGGTGACGATTTGAAACTCAAGAGGCACCTCGTCTCAAAAAAAAAAAATCTAACCTTTAAGTACACCTGGAACACAAGAGTGCAAGATGCACCCCTAGCTTGTAAGCACCACCACCTTTGTTCCAGGTGTCACTTATAATATCTACTGTACTATTGGTGGAGTGCTGAAGAGATCAATGGTTATGAACTTTAAGGTTACACATGGGAGCTGTAGTGAGGCAACAGAAGTGCTTAAGATGTTATGTCAGCTGATGAAGATCCCAAAGATTCAGCATGAACATGGCTAGGTATCCCCTCATCGGTGTCTTCTTCACTTTGTCTCATCTCTAACTAACTTCCAACCGAGTCCTCTGGTTCCGCTCCAGCTGTAAAAGTACTGCTTATGGGTTGTCAATTATTTTACGATATAATGCTTCTTCTAGGCTAAATAAATTCAGTTCCCTTTCATTCCTGGGATTAGTCTGGCTGCTCTTCGTTGGACAGTCTCCTACCCCAAGTCTACTTCCAACTGCGCCACCTCTGATCCTGCGCTCAAAGTTTGTCAACTCAAAAACGAAGCTATAAAGTAGAGGACCCCACAGCTGGTAAAAACTCACTTTGGCAATGATAACCTCTTTCCTGAGAATCTTCATGGCGTAGTACATCCCGGTGGCTTTCTCCTTCACCAGAATCACCTTCCCAAACGTACCCTTGCCAAGCAGCTTCAGATAGTCAAAGTCACTCATGGTCTGCGAAACAAAGGAGAAAATACAGGGCAATCAAATAAACCAGAAGAACCTAGGGGTGGAGGGACTACTAACTTCAGAGTCGATTAGAGGCAAAAACAGTCAAACAGTTTGACTAATCACCCCTTTAATAACTCCGTCTGGTGCTCTGTGTGGAAATGTACTGGTTTGTAACACTTCTGTTTGGGCACTTTATTTTAAAACTGCTCGGAAGTCTTAAAATGTCATTTACGTTCCCAATGCTGTCCACGAGCATGCAAATGTTCTAAAAGTTTAATTTACATGTTAATGCTTTGCATACACAATTGCACTTCTGGCCATCTGAGACGGCACGCTTCACAACTGCAAGCATGCAATGTGCGGAGAGTCGACTAGACGACTGTTCAGTGCTACCCACAGCAGAATGTGACCCGCAGCAATGCAGTACAAGCAATATAATTAATAACATATTATAATTAATAATAAGAATTTGTTATAGGGTAACAGGATATATTTCTTAAGCTCATCATTACAACCAGTTATTCTGGGCAATTCCCAATGTACTACAATACATCTGGCCTGCCCAAGGAGAAATGAATGTAGTTTCATAAGAGTTATTCCATTCTACTGGTTTTCCTGCTTTGTTTAGAAGGAAAACAATTGCCCAGCTTTTAGTCCAACATTATTTTATGAATGCTTCAGCAGAAACAAACACTTTGGATGGGGATTTGCATATTGTTGTTCCTTGTTTTATTAAAACAAAGAAAAACATGCAAAACACCTTCCTTTTCTCTATTTCGAACCGATACCTAAACCACTGTTGACAGTGTGAACACTTCCCCTATTTACTCTTCACAAGAAATTGTGTTGTTAAGGGTTAGAAACAATCCTGGAGTTCAGAACTACCCTCAATTAGGGAAGAAACCAGACGAACAAAAACACCCCTGATAGTACATCAGATGAAATGGCCTGTAAACTCATTTGCATCAGGAGGCTCATCTCAGGAAACTAAACAATGTACCGTCTCATGCCACGAGCTTGTGGTGTCTATTGAGAAGCGAAAAATGTGTTTAAGCCAGTTGGCTCTTTCACACAGCTGCTGTAGAGATTCATCGTAGCACTATCACCAACAGCCATAGAGACGATGCAGTGTACCCAACACCTACAGTACAGAATGGGGTTGCATACCAGTACAATTGCACTGCCCTGGACACCGACTCAATTTGGCACCACTCTGAGTTACAGATGGAAATTAGGTTATAGTAGGATTCCCTGCAGCACTATAAAGCTGTGGGAGAAACACAATTGCAAACAGTCTACCAGAAATGGGGATAGATCTTATTGGAAAGAGGTGTGATAGCAGGTGCCACAGTAGGAAGGGCAGTCCTGCTGGTCAGGCTGCTCCAGGAGTCATCAGAGTTGATCAGCAATGGCAAATGGAAAGTAGAGAGAGAGCTGTGGCTGCAAACAAGTGACAGACTGAAGGAAAATACAGTTAGGGAGGCCTGTCACGTCTCAAATATTAATGACAAAGTATTTTTTAGTGAGTTTTGATGTGTGGAGGAAGGTTGAGAACTGAGCTCAAAGCACAGATGAGAATCATGCAGCTCCTATATTGAAAAAACATGCAGTAAATTGCACCATGAACATACCAATATAAAAGTAGTAGCACCTCCACGTTTTCTTTCAGCGTTTATAGAGTAAATATTTTCTATTTTTTTTATTTTCGGAAACACTAACTATATTGAAATCATCAAATAAAAGGCAGTAAAATAAGCAGCATGCTTTGAAATTATGTTACTCGTCTCTGAAAACGAGTTGTGAGCAGGTCGAGAGAAGGGAAGGAGACTTGCCACTTTCGATCTTGTCCTGGAGATCGCCACTTCCATCTCCTCTGCGCCACAGTTCTCGCTGGGAGAGCCGAACTTGATGTCCATGGGCTCCTCATCCGGCACCCTGTTCTTCAGGCTGTTCGCCACCGTCTGGATCGCACGAATCCACTCCTCCCTGCCAGACAGCAAGCACGCGATCAGCAACAGGGCAGGCATTACATTCACAAGGGCAGGAAACAGAGGAGGGCTGTGCAGATCGGATTTTCAGACATTCTCCTTAAAGATGTATTTTGTCAGCAGGTACTAAATAAAACTGAGAAAGCCCATCGATTAACTGTGTAACTTTCACAACAAGAAACGAATTAAAACATCTTAAGGGAAAATGCGTATCTGCACAGCCCCACAATGAATGCGTCCCAATAAAAACCCAGACCCCAGCTCCAAACAAATTTACATGCAGAATGGATAGCGGATTTAGGAATCGATTCTTCCAACAGGTAGCTTGAATCCGATTAGACTCTGTATCTCAATGAGGCAATTCGAGGACATACACAGACCTATACAAGGCATCCCAAGAGAGAACAGAATGGCTGGTAAACGTAGAAATAAAACAGATCTGTGAAACAATGAGTAGTGGTTGTCAAGTAGAATAACTATATATGGATAGGAATTAAGTATGGAACCCTGTTTTAAATGCCTAATTGTGTTCTCTTATGACAGCAACAGCTCTGGAGAACTGAGCGTCAGTGAGGATCCTGTGATCTCACGACCAAGCGACCAGCCCCTGGAGGAGAAAGGCCGACCCTGCAGGTGACTGTTTGAGCTCCCCCAAACCTACACTCCCTTGACTGGGTGTCTCACCCTGCAAACTAAGTGGCCATGCCTTTACCAGGGGAGACTCCAGGGGATATGAGGGGCAGCTGCACAGACCTTACTCGTGGATCAATGGATCAGCCTCATAGGCAGCTGCACAGACCTCACTCCTGGATCAGCACTCCTCTGCACCAATGCAATGACAAGGCGGCTTTACCTCTCATCTGGACTGTCCACATGAAAGGTCCGCTCTATGACCGTCGTCCACTGAAGACACCTGATCATAAAGGTGTTGGGTCTTGGACGCTCCGTCTTCATCAGCTGACATTCTGTTGACACAGAAACATGGCAAGAGAAATTAAACCTGCATCAGGCCTTGAAAGAGTGAAGAGAAGGGCAGAGGAATGCGCCAGCTCTAAGCTCTGAAGCCCTGGCTTTCAAACTTGTTAGGCTGTAGCCAGCTGGAGCCAGCTTTGTTTTTTTAAATGTAATTTTAGACCTAGATTATCTATGGCAAGCCATATTGCCACTTTGAGATATCTAAAATACATTTACAGATATCTTGAAATAATTTTCAGGATATTAAATTTAAGATATCTCAAAACTACTTCCTGTTCATTTCGCGATATCTCCAAATGTCCAGAAACGCCATTCAAAACATAAAGTGTTTTCACAGGAAGTCATTTAGGAGATGAACAGGAAGTAATTTCGAGATCTCTCTAAACGGACTGTTTGGTGTACCATGCTAGCACAACATTTTTTTAAGGATATCTCTAAATCAGTTTGAGATGAATCAATTTTTATTTTATATAGCGCCTTTCATAGCGGACCACCATCACAAAGCACTTTACAAGATGGTAGTTATCATTGATTCATTGTTGTTCTCTTAGGTGTTTAAAAATTATTTATATATCCTGTCTTACACATGGTACAGTAAAAAACACAATGCATAATACATTAAATACCGTGGAAAGTGATATCTCAAATTCTTTTAAAAGATATCTGCAAATGATTTACAGATCTCTAAATATGTCAAGGTATCTTAAAATGCAATTTGGTTTGACAAAATTATCCGCTTTGCCTTAAGTTGTTTATTATTATTATTATTATTATTATTAATATTATTATTGTTATTATTATTATTTGCTTATTTAGCAGACGCCTTTATCCACGGCGACTTAGAGACGAGGGTGTGTGAACTATGCATCAGCTGCAGAGTCTCTTACAACAACGTCTCACCCCAAAGATGGAGCACAAGGAGGTGAAGTGGCTCGCTCAGGGTCACACAGTGAGAGAGGGGAGATTTGAGGTTTAGGGGTGCAACAACTCATCGCGACACTTTCTTTACATCGTAACTGTATCGTAACTGTGCGGTTGAAGACAAAGCATATCAACATAGCTCTTTGTAACTCAGCAGGTGGTTCTTGAATGAAGAACAGGCGTGTTCTATACACAGGCTTTCGTTAACTCAATTCTTTTTTGTCTTAACAAAATAGTCCATCATTGAATGAGCATTTGATCTTATTCATCATACACATAGCTCATCAGGACCTTGGCATGTACTGTGGTACACTACATAGCACGAGCTACACATACGTACATATCATGACATTAGCGTATCGGTACACCCAGAGATGTGCTGAAAATGGCTCTTGATTGAAGTTAAATAGCCCAGTCTAAGGGACATCCAACATTAAAAAGAATTGTCAGATACACTTAAAAGTGAAGAGTGATTTAAACACAACTTTCTCTACCCATGCCTTATTACAGCACAGTGGAAAACAGACCCCAACACTGGAAAATACATTCTGAATAATGATATTAGCTGAAGGAAATTATATACTGTGTGTGTACCCACGTCCTAGGTTCCATTGAGGAGTTTTAAATTTAGCCCCCTGAAGATTGATACGAGGTCAGAAGTGAGTTTTGTGTTCTCAATATAGTACTGTAACCTACAGCACAAAGAAACTCCAACACACAATCCAGCCCAAAGAAGCCAACAGTGCAGCATACAAGCTAACGTGCGAGAATGCGACTGACTGGCACGGCATGCACAGAACTGCAGTTTCTTGCGACAAGGTGGCAAACGCCTCTGGACAGCAGTAGGTACAAAGTCAGAATAAGTGAGCTCTTATTGCAAATCACAGCGCAATGTCGGGGCGAAGCTCTGTGCTGAGATACAGCAGTACCTGGGTTAAGAACATCTACCCACTTCACTTAAATGCGTGTTCTTTATCTTTTTTTCTAGGAAACTGTTCTTTCAACCCATATTCATAGCACGTATAACCCTTTGTGTTCTGCCTGCAACAAGAACGGAGGTGCTAGTATATTGGCACTGTGGGAAGCCATGATCGAACAGCCTTATCATGAGGGATCACTGTACTATTGAACCCGACTGGTAATCAACACATGAGAAATAAACAATAATAAATCTAAGCAGAACGTCAGAACTACGGATAACTTCCACCAAGGATAAACCACATCAAATTCAGCCCATAAGATACAGGCTTACAAATCCCGATCTTAGTGGTCAGAACTTGTGCTAAAGAATGTTTTAAATCACAAACAAAACATAACAGGCTGAAGAGTTTATTTGATTGACTGCAATGTGCAGAGTTAGTCATAGTCCTCTTTTGTAATACTTACCAGGGATATACATGAGGGGTTAATAAAAAAAAAAAAATGAAAAAGATTACACTTACCGCCTACTGTGAAATTGTTTAAAGGGGGCAGGATGTGGTCGGATGTCTCTGGTTTCTCTTTGTAGCCGATAAAGGAGCCATCGCTCTTCAGGATGAAATAACGGGGTCTCCATGTTTTAATGTACTCTCCTGCAAGACCAAACATGCCGACTTTAACATAGGAATTCAGGGAACAACAAGCTTGGGGGTGTCAGCTCAGGGTAAGCAGGGCTCGCTCATGTCTCAGAAAGCTGACTGGCTCGGCCCAGTCAGAACGTTTTGGATGGGGATGTGGTCACACACAGCATGGGAAAGCTATGCAGCAGCAGGGTCAGGTCAGGTCTTGCTGGGTTGGGATCTGGCACTGCCTGCTGTGTACTCGGCAGTACTTCACTTCCTGTACACGAGCCAACCCTTGCATGAAGATACTAAGTAACCCAGAAGAAGTACGGCAACCAAACATACAAATTTGCAATTATCATCTCGTACACAGGGCAATGCACGTGTGAACCTGTAAAAGCCAGGAAAAATGACACCATTCAAAAGTTTAGTTATAATAAGACTCTCCTTTTCAACATTAATTTTTCAAAGGCTCCAATTATTGTAATAAAATCACTCGCCTTTTAGAGTAGATACTTGACCAGGGTTCTTCACCAAGAAACTTGTTCACCATTGCAACAGGTTTCGCCACTTTCAGCTTACGAGTCGTTTCTGACCAGCTGAGCCGACACGCTGCGATTGCGTGGGGAGGAGATATCCACAGTCAAAAGCAGGAAAGCGTCAGGCATGGTCTGACCCCCGCTGCATTTGCTGTGATTTTCCCAAGCCTGGAGATCTGACCAAATGTGGCAAAGCTGCTGCAACCATTTGCACGATTCCCAGGTTTCATGAGGTTTCAGTAGAACTTGAGCTGGTGGAAGGCGAGTGGTTTTAATGCAGTAGTTTGTGAGCCCCCAAAAAGGCACTATTGAAATCACAGAACATGAACCTTCATCTGTTTAATTAACAAACAGCTGGATGGGAGTTCCAGCCGAGGAACAGGCCACAGCAATGCCATTATCATTGCTGCACAACAACTTGACGTTATTTTTCTACCTTTGAAATAATCATGGTAGGTCCCTGTGAAGCGTTTCATCAGTAAACCCTGATTTTAGAACAGCTTCTTTATTGCTGTTCCCTTATTGAGGAACAACAGATCTGCTGACCTCCGTATGGTTGTGGTCCTCAGAGCAAGACTGTCCTGTGACTGTACATTTTGTTTGCTGTAGTCCTGCCAGGTTTTAAATACCTCCACACACAATCTCAATATGCCGCTACTTTCTTCTCAATAAATGACAAAATAGCGCCTGTGCTCAGCAAACAGTTTTAAAGAGGTCACAGCTCAGTAAACAGAAGGCTGAGCTATTGACTAGTGTGGTGACACAAGGGGTTTGTGAACCTGGGACGGCGACAACAAAACAGTTTCCCACGCTGACATATGTGCTGGGGTTAAGGGTGCGGCGGTCAGAATTCTGTGGTATACATACGTCCAGTAGCCAGGCTTGAAAGTTGCACTAGCACTGCACCTAGTCCTGAGTTTTAGAACTATGTTTAGGTGTATTACTGAAATGGCCAGGGGTTTGAACAATCAGCCCTGAATGAACTGACTCTCATCAGAGCATGAATACATCTGCCTTTGTAGGGTTACTAACAGCAGCTGTTGACATATCTATAAAAGGAACAATTCACTTAACATCAAACTCCGGGCTTGTGGTCATTTCAATAACAGACTTAATTGAGGCTAGTTCTGAAACCTAGGGCTAGGTGCAGGGCGAATGTGAGTTTCAACCCACGCAGCAATACATTTCTGAAATGTGGATGTATCTAAGATTTCCAATGTGAATTTCCCCATTCTAGCTTCATTCAAATAGCAGCTGTGTGCCTATTCTTACTCCATCAAATCAAGTAGAAAGGACCTTGTTTCCCCCATTCAAAAGGAAGCAGCTTGGCATAGTATCTGTGTAGCTGTGTATGGTCAGTGGCATCTCATTTAAGAGGTACAACACTGTGCACATACAGTACAGTGCTGTTGATAGTTATTGTAAACTTTTATAAGTGTTAATGCTGTATGACCAATACGGACTGCTTGTCCACTTTAACAGGAACAGTGCCTAATATTGGGTTGGGCCACTGTTTGACCCGATCACAGGCTTGACATGGCACAGACTCCACAAGGTGTTGCAAGGTCTCGAGGGATGTAAATCTATTCAGGTCTCTATCAATCTCCTCAAACGAGTCGCACACAATTCTGGCACGGTGGCTACCTTTTTTGAATAAGCAGTGGAACTAATCAGTGTTGGTACAGAGCATCGGTAGCCTGTAAATCGACAGGGGCATGTTTGGGGTTTTCAGTGGATTTCATGCAGCTTACCAGCTGTTTCTCTGACCTTTGCACCATTCCAAAACGTTACAGAAGCCTACAGTATGGTATAGCCTACAGCTCTACTTTTACATTTGCAAGTGCAGTTTACACGCTGGGAATACCAGTCTGTGCATGCGTGAAACGAAGAACAAAATTACTGGCGAATATTTCAGTGAAGCATGTTCTGTTTTGTAATGAGTCTGCTTGACGAACATAATTACTTACGGAAGCAGGTGATTTGTTATTAAAATGCCGTTTCTGATTCATCAATCCTTGCTCACTCTGTGGATTATATAGAATGCACTTGGGAAAACAAATGAAAATATATTAGTGTTGGGTTTTTCATATTCAAATATTCTTTCAAAGTATAGATGATTTTTTTTTTTTTTTTTTTTTTTTTTTTTTTTATTTAAGAATTAGCTAGAAAACAAAAGTGTAATTCATACCAGTAACAACTGGTTTCCTCATTTTGACAGTAATTTATAGATTCTGTTCCAAGGTCGTTTTCTTCTACAGAATACATTTCAAGCAGTGTTTGTTAGAATATTGCACTGTTTTCTAAATTGCATGAATGCAAGTGTAACTCTGAGTGTATTTCTAGCGCACATCACTGGAGGTGAGAGACTGTGGTGTTTTGTTTAGTGTTGGGGAAAAGTGTGGGTTACTGTAAATGGCCTGATCTCTCATACTGCAAAATGCAAATCAAATCTCAGGACAGCTTGGCTATTTACTGCAACTAGCATCCATGAAGAAACATTCTACTATAACAGAGTGACATTTACCACTAAGAATAATATGGCTATAAAATATATACAGTGATGCATTTTTGGAAGGTATTAATACAAAATACCTCCGGCACAAATATTCCAGCTCATTTCAAGCTATTTCAATAAAATAGTTAGCTAGTTAGATTCATCCAATATACAGCTCTAAAAAGAAACTGAATTTTAAGGTTTTAATAAATGCTGGTTTTGTGAAGTCTTTGGAAATCGCAGACTGGCAGTGTGTTCGTTTTATTCATTATCCTATGTCTTTTGGACTTGGGTACATTCAATATTTACTTAAACCGTGTTGTATTTGTTGTTTCACTTCAACTAGAGCAAACGTTTCCAGACAGTGGTAATCTTGTGCCACCAGCAGTAATAAAGCACATGGCATGACAGCCCGTACAGGGCACGCCTGTAGTACCATTGACTCTTGCCCTTCACCAGCACTGAAATGTAGAAGCATCAGAAAAACAAACAAATAAACGCACTCCCCTGCCTCCTTCGAGTCTCCAGTTCCAGTAATTGTAGCCGGGTTCGGAGAGTTGAAATTGCAAACGTGGTCAGCGGAAGCAGGCTGATACAGTAAACTGCACAGCTGTCAAGCGTGCTGGAAGAGCAGGAAAGGTACAGAAATAGAGCTGATTCATGGAGCTAATTTAGCGCTCTAGATGCTGGCTATATCTGTCTCCATGGGAGAGGAATCTGGGAGCCTTGAGAGAGGGGGGAGTGGGAATGTCCCATGCCCAGGATAGTCGTCTCCAACCTGGGATTAATATATATCTCAATTTACAAACGGAAGTGTTTCACTAAAAAGTGAAGAAAAACGAACAATTAAATGTTTTTTTTTCTTTTACAAAATAACTCAAAACCGTAAAAATAATTAATAAAACAAACAAACAACCAAACACATTATTATTATTATTATTATTATTATTATTATTAATAATAATATTTAGGGTGCCCAAATATTTTGCCCCATGTTATCCTAAATGTACAATCTCGTGCCATTACCAGGGCAGCCACTTCTGCACCAAAGAGCAACACTTCTTGTTCTGCACCACAATAGATTCACTTCAATATTCAAACAAATTTCAACCTCAGTCAAAAACACCAAAAATATTAGCAGTATGAATTCATACAGTGGTTTGAAATGAGACCTGGGTGTTGTACAAAAAACTGGAACATCCAGTCCCAACAGCATTTGCTGCACTAACATGCATACGGCATAAAATGAAGCAAGTGTTGACTGTTTCTGTTTTGTAGACAGTGACATTTTAAGTTTCTACAAAACTGGATGCTTCATCCGCAACTATTGCAGAAGCTTCAACAATTCAGCAAGAAACGTTTCGACGAAGCGTTGCTGCACTGCAAGTCTGCTAGACGAAACGTTTGTCAGTGAATTCCTGCATTTTCTTTTAGAAAAAGGAATTGCTTCCCTGGGTAAAAAGGCTTTTCAAACTGAGCAAGGTTATCCAGTAAAGGAAAAAGAAATGAAACATTTCAAATGTCTTCATCACACACAAAAGTAATTTCCTTTACGAATCAAAATACCATTAAGAGCATTTTGGTCTAAATCTGATCTGAGCTCGTCTGGAGAACCCTAACTGAACCGGCCTCCTCGTTCTATTTAAATGTTACAATGTGTCTTTAACTCTGCCAGCCCAACATACTCTACTTGCATGCACGCACACGCACACACACACACACACATCGTAGATCCTGCTATTGTGCGATACCCCAGGAAAGTGTAAAAAGCAAAAATAACATTTGAAGCCACTTTAAAACCCTTCTCAGCTCAATTAACTGCCAGCTCTCTGCCTCGCAGACCCCCCCCCCCCCCCCCCCCACTGGGTCACTAATGTTTGAAGTTGTGAACGGTCACCTCTCTTGTGAAGCCAGCCCTCCCGCACCACGGTCACTTCGTTCATGCTGCGGCCGGAGTGCGCTGTCTGCTCCTCTGTGTGGTCAAGCACTGGTCAGCGCGTCCACAGCGTCACGGAGAGAGGGGAGGAGACCTTCCACAGAGTCTCGGGGGAGGGGGGGGGGACCTGCGCGACAAGAGGGGCAAACATCGGTGTTATATAGGGGCAGGGCATCCCAACCTTTCACTTCAGAGACTGGACCTACACACATTCAGCCAAGTGGATTACAATGCACAGCCAAACAGAGTCAGGGAGAAGCAGTGCCAACACCATGAAACTGCTCGGAACATTTTATAAAATCAATAACACACCCAGGGTGTTCAAATATGGTGCAGTACCTGCAGGTCTGTGCTAATTAACTGCACTTGGTTTCGTCAACACCCCGAGGCGTGCGGATATTGGTGCATATTTGAAAACCCTGCCCTGTGTCGCTGCTTTCATACAATCAAATCTGCACGATTGGTTCCTGAAACACTGTCAACAGGATTGAAAGACTCTGTGGAACCCCCAATGCAAAGAAAGCAAGAGACAGGGTTTTAGACTCCGAGTGCAGAAAAAGAACAGGCTGGGACTATATTATACTGTCAGGGATATACTGGAGGCTGGCAAATTTATAGCAGTTATACAAAAACATGATACAGGTGAACTGGCCCTAGTTTGATGCTGGCACGAGACAAGATGGAAACATGCCACGGCCTTCACCCAGTTCAGCACTGCAGCTTCATGCGTCTCTGTGGTGCCGTGCATGCCAGCGCAGTAAACTCTGATAACAACCGGTACTCCATGTATTGTCACATGAACCCATTAACCCGGGATTGCTGAGGCTGCTCATTCACAGAGCAGTCTCATCAAGTGCACTCAACACACAAGCTTGCATTTACCAAAGCAGCTTTCACTCCAGGGCATAACACTGGAAGCTACTTGTGAAAGAAAAACAACAACCGAAATGAATCCCAACTAGTAAGAATCAAACTGGTTAAAAAGAACATTTCTCACTGTCTTTAATGCAGAGTTTCTTTTAGGATTTCTGAATGTATGGTCATCCATTTTAATAGCTATGTGACAATTGTTTTCTATAAGTGATATGATTATGGACAATATCTAGATATATCATTTAAAACTGAAATAAATTAATCTCTACGACTCCTAGCAAAATACTGAGGGATCAACCCGGGTGCTCACCACTTTGACACTTAACAGCTCTGCATGCATTCAGAATGAATTCTGCACACTCTAAGCATTTCTAGATTTAGCGGTCACTTCAGACACACTATTGTAACTGCACATAAATGGTGCAAATCAGTGTCTCTTAGAAGCAGGCCTCTCGGGCTCCTCTCAGAATACCAGTTTAACCAGTGAGTCGTGTTACTTCCAAATAAGCCAAAAGAGCAGAATGGCAGACTGGCCGACTCCTGCCCTCCTCTGCCTCCTGACCACAAGGCTGGACACGGCGCTGCAGGGACCCAGGGCAGGCAGGCGGGCAGGCTCCCAAACGCTTGTGGTCTGGTAGACGGCCAGAGACATGAAAGTGATTCTCTTCCTGACTGTATATAAAAAGTTCTGCTCCCTGCATTGTGGTTTCACTCCAGCTGAGCCCAGCGCACACATGAAACCGTACTCCTGCTAAAGATCACTCAGGGATGCCACAGGCTGGGTTTACAGTAAATCAGCAATCAGGAGGGTGTGCAGGGTGGCATACCACAGGGAATGGAGCACAGGTGGGGGGGCAGGGGGGGCAGGGGGGCTGCATTGGATCGCATGCTTCGAAGTGGATCTAACTAAATACTTTCGTGAATACCGGCTATCTTGCCCTTTCATTCACTATACTGGTCCGCAGGTTCCAAATATAAATATGACAATGCAAACGTTTTGTTTTAAAACATCAGGTACTGCACTAGGTCAAAACAAGTTCTGGGTTTGCTTGTAGTGTCTTCCCATGTGATTTCACCACAGCCACTTCAAGCAAAGGACGCAGAGTCATTAAGGGAAACAACAAGTTGGTTCCTAACCAAAAGCAAAGGCCCTGCAGGTAAAATGACCACAAAGAAGTGTAAGACTCTCAGAAAGCAAGTTGTGCAAACAGAGAGTTCTTTAACCTCATTTGTTTCCTGTTTGTTGATGCTAAAATCACTGGGATCTCTCAAGACACGCCTTGGCAGAGTTTTGAGATCAATCAGCTACTAGGAACTGGATAAGCACAGATGGGCTGAACGGCCTGCTCTTGCTCAATTTCTTTCATGTTTTAAAATGAATACACACTTGAGATCCAACCAGGGACTGACATGCACTATACAGGACACCCAATGGAGCGTTTGAGATCCAATCAGGGACCAACGTGAACTACATGGAACACCGGATGGAACAGTGGCTGGATCAGCTCTGTATGTTGCTTCCAAAGCACAAGAACACAAAAACACAAACATCACGCAGCTGACTGACAAGCAAACACAGACAAGGAACTTGAATTACAGAAGAGAACTCAGCCCAGTCCGATGTATCCACTGATAAGGCACTGCACAGTCTGTGTTACAGCAGAGACTGGTACAGGCTAAGCAGCAATGCTGCTGGGGGATTGAAAACACACACTGACGCAAACAAGAATTTCAAGAACGGAATAGCTAAAAAAAAAAAAAAAAATTATACAATCTTCTCCTTGCTGTAATGTAAGAAACATTTAAAAAATGTAAAGCATGTGCACCTGCACTGGGTTAAACAGCAGTCAGCAGTCATGGGCTTTTATCAAACAGCTATTTATTCTACCTACATGATCGGAACAAAATAATTTCATAAATCTTACCTGCTGCGCGCTTCCATTCCCTACACAGGTCTTAAATGTGCAGTTTTGAAAGAATCACATTTCATGGCAAACTTTTTTTTTTTTTTTTTTTAAAACACGACTTAGAGTTCTACACTTGGTTAAAGAAATCTCTGTTTGCAAGCCATGCTTTCACTTCGTGTTGCACCTTATCGGTCATCTAGTGGGTGAAATTGTACCCCACTCCTTCAACAGCTTATTTCCTGTCATTAACCAATTAGCTGCTTCCCCTTCTGACTGACATGTAACGCGCCTACTGGCAGGAGAGAAGCTTCGCACACAGCCTCACTGAGAGTTCAACACAAACATTTACAGAACAAAACATCTGCCTACAACAGAGTAGAGCCGTGCATAGATTCTGATGCAGGCACTCCTACTGCAACACATATCACTTATTATCAACATTACCTTGTCTGAATATAATGGGAAGCTCCTAGTAATATCAATCTCAGTCATACGACACATTTCCACTTAATATTACTTTGGAAGCTTTACATTTAAATCTGTAGAGCTACACATGTCCTGACACATTAAAAGCAGCACAACACAGCTTTTAAATGTTTTAATTACTACAATGAACAATAGACCATATATTAATTATGCAGACAAACACTAATTATAATCAATGCAATACCTACCGTAGTACTCAATTCTAGGTTCTAGACGTAAAAGTATATTAAAATGTGCAATAACTGCTCTCAAGGTGCATATAAAAATGCGACATGTAGACAAAGGTACCTTAAGATATTCTCACAATCTATTACCCCCAATAACTAATGCTAAATAATATAATTCTAGATATAATAAAGTGTGCTAGCAGGGCAGACACACATACAGTGACTAATCGAACGATCGCACGTCACGCGATTTAAAGTAACTGCGCA
This sequence comes from Polyodon spathula, assembly GCF_017654505.1. Taxonomy (NCBI): domain Eukaryota; kingdom Metazoa; phylum Chordata; class Actinopteri; order Acipenseriformes; family Polyodontidae; genus Polyodon; species Polyodon spathula. The sequence goes on along the minus strand of NC_054573.1, from coordinate 3,416,062 downwards.
GCGTGTGGTTTCAGATGGATGGTGTGGTTGCAATGCATTTGATTTTCAGATGCCAGGTGCCTTTTGCACCCAGAGCAGCCAGAGAAAGGGATTTGAAAGCTTTGGTTAGATCACCTCTGTAAGCCCGGGACTGACGTCAGAGCGTCATTAAAAGAGAGTGCAAATTATCCAAAGTAACTGCTGTTGTCGTCAAAGCAGAGCAGATGAAAGGCTTGTGTGGGCGGCTGAAGGGTTCTTCTGTGTTCCCGAGAAAATGTGCAGAAGAAAAAACAAGCAGGTACATCTAGCTGCTAATTATCAGAGTGACGTACAAACGCCGGGGATATGAATATTAATCCAGCTAACATTGTGCTAATTAACATGTTTTTTCAATGGAATATTATCATCAGAATATGACCGAATTCTTTCGGGAATATCTACAGAGAAGACAAAGCTCTCTTGGTTACGGTGAACTTTGGACAGAGGGAACAGACAACCAGAGTTCAGGGCTGACCACCTAAGACTCACTGAAGCATGCTGTCCACTGACAGCACTCTGTTGGGTGATTTCTGCACAGTGCTGAACATGACAGTTCTTGCTTATTCAAAGAAGGGGGACCCTTTTGTGCTTAGCATGTCCGTCTGTCTGTCTCAATCTGCACGTTCTGTCTTGCCTTTACATCACCTCTCTGCATCACCCTTACACAGGCAGCAGGGTGTGTGCTGGAAAAAGTAACAAAGAATTAAAAATGTTCGTTAATGTTGTTTTTTTTCCTTCTTGCATCCGGGACTATAAAATGATTGCGATTCCAAACTGCGTTGTAGATTTCAATGAAGACACTTTATTAGATACAGTAGGGCAACTGGGTATTCTTTTCCTTAAGCATAAGTTATAATGTTTATTCATTTAAGGGTACAGAAGAATCTTTTTATTTTACTGTGTTACATGTTCCCATGTGTTGCTACAGCTGTTTACATAAGGTGTGTGTGTTGTTTAATTAAGTTTTGACCAGTTTTTTTAAACTTAAATTGCATTGTCTGCCTTAAGATGGCTCCATATGTAACCAATGTGGAACTCTCATCCTTCTGCTCACTGGTAAATCCATCTCAGTTACATATGTGAGCAGGAGGATGATGGGAAATGTAGTTCTGAGAGGTCCATGCAGGTACATGTGAAGCCACCTTGAGGCTGGGAATGCAATGTAAAAGTTTAAAAAAAACTGGTAAAAAAAAAAAAAAAAAATTAAAACAATACACACATCATACGTAAACAGCTGTAGCAACATATGGGAACATGCAACACAATAAAATAAAGACGTCCTTATGTACACTTTAACCAATCAGAAAAGACAATTAAATACAGATGCATATTTTTATCAACCAATCATATCACTGACCACGTGGGTCCACCTTCCTTTTATTAGCTTAACTGAATGTAACATCGAAGCCTCTTTGATGTTTTACTCAGGAAACCATAATGTAAGGACGGAAGGATATTGTAATTCTTTTGAATGGTTTTAGCCATAGAATGTTATCTCTGAGGGTCCCCTTTAAATTGCCATATGGTGCATCTCAAAGCTTTCTCCTTGCCACCAGACTCCTGCTCCAACAATCAATACTAAACCCAAAAGTGACTCATTAACTGAAACCCAAATACTAACAGATTCTTAAACCCAGTTAATTCTGTTAATTTCTCGTTAAGTGTATGTTTCTCCAACACGTGGAGAAAGACTGATCAAGGCAGACAACATACACCTAGTTTCTAATTGAATTTACCTATAAGAAGAGACACTGTCAATCTTATAAAGACTTTCAGACACTGTGATCGTTAAGTGATTATGAGGACCCTCTGTATATGCCTGGACTGGTTTTCAAGTGCATTAATTAAGAAAATCCAGGGTTGGAATAAACACAAATGGCTGAAATATGTAGCACATACTTTGTCCCATTAAGGTAGTCCCTTGTGTGATTCATTATTAATTGCTATGGCCCGACTCCACACAGAACAGGACCAGATTCTGAGGAAGCTTGCAAAGGCATTAGTCATTGAGTTTGGGTGTCGAGTTCAGTTACTAAATGTTTTGCCAGTTTGAGTCTGCAATGCTTACTAAATTTGGAGCACTGTAGTGATGCAAAGAATGAGTCTCACTGTGAGAGTCGGTCTCTAGTCTGAACTTCTTTGCACACAATTTAACACAATGAAGTGTCTAGGGAGCTGATCCACCTATACCCCGATAAGTCACAGATAGCTTTTCAGAGCATTTTACAGCACTGGGGAAAATCTCCCCGGACTGCATCAACCAAGTATCGGTGCTTACCCAGGATCACCACTAAACTAGCCGATGCAATCCAGGAGGATTCTGTATTGCTGTAAAACGCTTTCAATGGTTTTCTGAAATATGTTACGATACCAATAGCCAGGGGTCACGATCACAACGATACAAATATAATTTAAAAAACCGATCAATACATTTCACCTTCTCTCCGCCACATTCATTCAAACGAGGAGGTCTACAGACCACCCACTCAAAGGTTCTGCTGTGCTGTTGACTTACAAACTGTTGTTACAGCAATAGTCATAGTAGTAGTAGTAATGAGATATAAAGTGATGCAGACGTGTTCGGGGGATGGTTATATTCACACAGTTTAACAGCTGCATGTCGTCAATGTAAAGTGCGTAGTCAAAATAAATAAGTCAACTTGCATACAGTATACAAGCCAGCATTAAGTGCGGTTTTCATGTTGCTCAGCACACATGGCAATATACATAATGATCTTTATAAATTTGATTTGTTTTTTCTGGTTTTGAAACGACTAGACATGAGTTTGGTTCAAAGCGATCTCGTTTTTATGTGTATGGAACCTGGCTGACAGCAGCTGCTACATTTGTTTCATGCTGTGACAGGGAGGTCCGGAGACTGACTAGGGGGCGTGCCCGGGGAGGCTGCCCAAAGCTCACCAATCCCAACTAAGTATAGAGAGGGTTTCGTAGTGTAGTAGGTTCCTGGAGCAGGGCGTCTCTTTTAGCGAGACTGGCACTCGCCTTGTGTGGCAAACTTGTTTTCAGCTTTGTTTTCTTTATTAAATCCAGCGTTAGGATTACCGTCGTTGATACCCTTACCACAGGCCTGTGTTGTAATTAAATCTGCGCACCTGTGCGTCGTGTCAACACCCAATGCTCTGTGTCTGTCTCAGTATTACTCAGCGACGACCTACACACTGCACATACAATTGAAAGATAAATCAATCTCTACAGACACACTGGCGGTCCAAATCATGGTGTTAGTATCCTTGAAATGGTGGTAGCCTAAATAAAATGAACTCAAAATCTATCTTTAAGAGAGGTGGCAACTTTCCATTCAGGGATACCAAGATATTTCAAAGAATTTTATTGGTCGTGCTGGGGTACTGATGCACTTGTGAGAGAGCCTGATCATTCCAATTTAAAGAGGTGATAGATCTTTAGTAAGTACGTGGGTCTGAGTGCGATGAAAGGGACAATCAATGCCCCACCCCAGTTATTCTGTTGTTCAGGTGTATTGACATGCTTGTTTCTTTTCCTGCAGTACTACAGGCCGCGCTGTACAAAGAGGCCTGCAAATGAGTCCTCCTGGCAGCTCTCCCAGTCATGGGGTAAAACCTGGAGCAGACACAGAGGCCAACAAGCCGAGCCGAGCCCCCCACCCCCAACCACATAGCACAGTGCTCAATAATGGAACCGGACCAGTCTATTGTGTAAATACAGGGAGACGTCTGCTTTTAAATTAAAGCTATGACTGGAAGATTCTATTGAGGTATGGTGGACAACAGAGCGAGATTTTCGGTAAATCAGATTAATTATAAGATTTATTTTGCTGGCTTCAATTAAATATTCATTAATCACCCTTGTGCTCTATTTGGAAGCCAGGTGCACGTGCTTTCGTTGAGCGTTTGTGCACTAAAGCTCTTCTGCTTGGATCGGTTTTGTGCTGGGAAATGAAAGAATCGAATGAAAAGAATCTCTTCTTGCTCTACAATAAGCGTTCTCAAAGCAATGAGCATCGATGACTACCCGCTCAATACTCTGTTAGCAAACTGGGCGCAGATTAAAACATCTTCACTGAGTAGGGTTGTTTGACTTTGACTGTGCAGTTGCAAGTGTGTATGCTAGGGTCAGCAGGACTTGAAACTTGCACTAGCATTGCACCCAGTCCTGGGCTTCACCTGTGCCTTTGTTTAGGTATAGTATTGAAATGACCAGGTGGGGTTTGAACAAGCTGCTAGCACTCTAAAATGGACAGGTGCATGTTGGGTTAGGGAGGCAAAACCGTCTGGACTGTTTCTCTTCATCGCACTACAGCAGACCCTACTGGCCAGGAGCCTGGGGACCTCAGGCAGACACCTGCGGGGCTGGCTTTTGTCTTCCAGAGGGCGGTGGCTCCCTGACATCTGCTCTCGAGCTTGTGGGTACAAAGAGGTACTTGGCTTGGTTGTGAGAGTGAAGGACACCCACTGACCTTCACTTCTGAGCTACAGCGGATGGAGGCTGCGAAGGAGGACAATCATTCAAAAACTGGGTTAAAGACTGAGGTTACATAACTGGGCATATTAAAAACAGTCACTTTCCCCAACACAGCATGAAAATAAATACATGCCATTTGAAATTCAAACACTGCTTGAAATGTATACATCTATCAATGTCTGAATCAAAAAGACGCAAAGGAAACAAATCTACATATAAAATGACGTCTTAAATAAATAACATACATTCTACCATACAGAAGAGCGATCCTTTTCCGTTCTTTAATAGATCAACTGATAGGGTACCGTGTTTACTGTAACATGACACATATATGCCGTAGTTGTTTTCCAGCTAATTAAAAATTAAAATGTTGTTTTGAAGCCAGCCAGAATGAACTTTCTCCTTCTAAGCTGAAAGCGGCCAGCTAGCACGAGGTCTTCAGCTTTGTGTCATTACAGTAGATTTTCCAGGGAGCTGATTATTCAAACTCCTGAAACCTGGTCATTTCAGCACTAAATCTTTTCTGAAACTCAGGACTGGGTGCAGGGCTAGTGCGAGTTGCAAGCATTGCTATGCTACAAACAGTTCTTGGGTAAAGACTTCTGTAGATTCCTTTAAAAAGTCATACTCATGCTACATAAGCAATGATTAACATATTGAGTAACTTCACACTGTTACACCAACAAACGAGGCTGAAATGTAAACGGTAAACTAAAATAAGCAATGCATAAAAGGGGCCATTCCATGATAATGTAGGGTTTGCAACACTGAGTAAGCCTTGATTACTGTATCCACTGCCAGTGTGTTAGTACTCCTACACGAAAGTCCTAGGCTTGGGTGTGATCTTACCAGTGTAAAGCACACAGTAGTGCGTTTCATTAAACTTGAATGAACTGTTCTGAGCATACAGATAAGCGGAGTAAGGATGGACAGACAGACCTCTATATATCCCTAGATTTAAATACTCTCACTATCAAAAATGGGCACATTTGAAAGGGACGTACGTAGACAAAAGCCCTCCTTTACTGTGTTGAGGGTGCTGGGGTTTCCTTTTAAGAATCTAGATTTGGGTTAAAAAAAAATTTATTTGCAGGGCGAGCTCCACTTACGTTATAAATAGAGCACACATCACGAAAGCAAAATACCCACAGCACTTCCTCAACAATCATTAACAATTCAATACATGAAAATGGTTTAACCCTAAATTAAGCAGCTGAATTTAGAGAACTACTTTCATTAGATGCATGAGAGAGAGAGAGAGAGAGATGGAGATAGGGAGGTATAATCATGTACAGCTCACGTTTGATACTGCTGGAGAAGACTTTCTTTGTCCCAGGCAACACCGAATAGCACTCAGATTGTAAGCACCTCGTGGGATGTAGCCATTCCAAGTCACACAAAGCAAGAAGCTCAGCTGCTGCTAATCTGCTACACAGGGTAGGGTCCTGCACCCGGTCGGGTTCGGGTCGCAATGTGAACTTTTTCACGGATCGGGTCGGAAAATGTAATTTTCGGGTCAGGCTCGAGTCTGAACTTGAATCACCAAAAACGTTTTTCTGTCCATTCAGCGAACTTCTCTGTAACCCTTTCCCAAATAACCTACTAGAAGGTAAATGTACCAGTATCTCCTGCACTAAAGCAGGAGGCGGTTAGGGAGGGAGTCAGCCGACCAAGCTGTGTCTTGTTTGACACGGCGCAAGATCCTTTTATCACATCTGCTTGGCGATATTAAAAATGCCTGTGGACGAGGAGAAACAAAAGATAGCGCAACGTTCATATCATGTAGTGGATAGTAGTGAATATGCAGTATATGGAAATAGTTAACAAAGGACTGGATCCGTTGCTTGCAAAACCTGTCATAATGTTTCTGTGAACGACAGCCACCAAACTGGTACATCACCTCTGCGAAAGCACAGGTGTGGCTCCCTTTCAACTGGTGACACGAAAGGAACAGACAGGTATATTATAGTAAAGTAAGTAGAGAATGTTACAATGTTAAAATATATCCAGACCACTAGAGACAGCTACCACACTGTATTCTCTATTGTGTAAACACAATCTGTGGAGAATGGTAAAGATATCTGTGTGATATTAATTGTTCCGAGCAAGGGTTTGAGAAATCAATACCAGAATATCCATACTGCTCCTTAATGCTGGCTTCATGCAAAAATATTTTTAAACTTGTGGTTAAACGTTTCATAATGACAGACTGCCACGTGAACAAACAAAGGTGAAGCCACGTTTGGAAGTATTTTGAGGAACCGGACGAGAAAACCGTGCTATGTAAATAATTATGCCAAACAAAACTGGCGTACCACAAAAACACAAACTTCTGTCCCGTGAGAACATTGAGTATGTTCCCCTTCACATGTTAATTCAAGGAGAGTGGGTCAAGGTATGCCAGTAACGGCTCTAAATGCAAAACCATACATATCAATACACAGCAGTTTTGCAAATAAAACACATGCATGTTTTTTTTTTTTTTTTTTTAATAGATAATGTATGAAGGTTTGAATGAAACCCAACTCCAGTCCTGCACATGGAAAGTTTTTTTTTTTGTAATGTGTAGGGGTACAGAGTTTATTCTGCTCCTCTTAGATTATACCACGTTATCCAAGGATACTTAAATCTTCAGGAATTTAAAGTACGTCACTGACAAAATAATTCCACTAAATCTTATCGAACACGTTTTATTGTCACACTTCCTATAAAAACGAAGCACACATTACGTTGAACCCTAAATATATCTTTTTTTCCCATAGCTTTACAGAACGTGAACCAAAAAACTGGAGGAAACTCCCAAAGGAACCCAGCCGACACGAGAGGGGCTTCTGGGAATTTTGAAAAAAAAAAAAAAAATCAGAATGTTTATACTAATCTAGAAAAAAATGTGTGCCATGTACTTCATTTTAAAGAAATGCAAGTCCCAGCACTAGTTTCCTGACTAATGCGATTTCAATTCAATTGACTGGAAGTATCTGAAAGAAACAATCAATACATTTTTTCACAAACAGCTTTAAATAAATTACCATCTAAAAAAAAATCAAATAAACCTTTACCATAATGTGTTAGACAGCCCTATGAACTAATACATATTAGGTAAGACTTACTGGAATGAACCCTTTCTGCTTTGAATTCAAGCTCTTTTTCAAGCCTGTTTTATTAGTCTGCAGTACATAACATTATTTACATAATTTATTTTGCATTTATCCTCAGTATACACTGTTTAATACAGCACTTTAAAAGGACTGAGCAAAGCTTATCAGTTCACTAATAACCAGGCAAAATAAGCATTAAAAGACACAAGATATGTGCTTGTTTTGCTGTGGAACTTGAAATGTAGCACCCGAGAAAGATGGACAAATTTACAGACAGACCCTCCCACATATACCCAGATACTTATGATAATGTTAATACCAAAGTTTATGACAATTGGGTATGTGTACAGTATCTCTAGATATGCAAAAATGTAAGTGTGATAAAAAAAGAGATACCAAAATATCAATTCCAAGTGGATATGCGGTTTTCCAGATACAAAAACCACTTGAGAATGGGAGACAACAGAAGTATTTGTGCGAAATGTGAGAGAAACCAAACCAGGTGATGCAGCAGCAGTGCCAGGTGTGGTATGCTATACCTCTGTCTGAAAGCAGTGCCAGGTGTAGTATGCTGTACCTCTGTCTGAAAGCAGTGCCAGGTGTGGTATGCTGTACCTCTGTCTGAAAGCAGTGCCAGGTGTGGTATGCTATACCTCTGTCTGAAAGCAGTGCCAGGTGTAGTATGCTGTACCTCTGTCTGAAAGCAGTGCCAGGTGTGGTATGCTATACCTCTGTCCGAAGGACACCTTGCTGTCTTTGCACCTTTTTCTTTGCAATTTGTGGAATATTGCATCACAAAGCATTCCTCTCTGATTGAGTTTCATCTCTTAAACACACACACTTTCACATAACGGGCTTACACATAATCTGAATGTTTGTAACCATTACAGGAAGAGTACTGGAATCGCATTATTTGAAATGATTAACATTTGTGACAGATCTGCAGTGACTGACATCTGACTGTACTTTTAAGGAATGGCTAAACTAAACCTTTGTCTGTGTGTTTTTTTAAACAAGGATATAACAGATGCCCCCTTTAATTTAATCACTGCTTATAATGTATAAAAGGTGCATTTATAAACTTTATAAAAACTCCTCTGTTTTCTTTAATTAATATGATGTTAAGTGTAAAGTGACATTTTGACGTTTGTTTGATCATGTCTAAAGCATTTAGCTACCTGATGTTTTCTATGGTGTTTAAATTGATTTATGAACTGTTTGAGAACTTGCTATAAATCACTAACAAGCACCGTGTGTATTTCCACTCGCCTCTGATACAATCGCTCAATGCTAAACTCTCCTTAACTCTAAGGCATTTACATCATTCGTTTATGTGTTGATCTTACAAAGCTTGTTAGAGAAATCAAGTACTGGACACAATATCAGATAAAACATCAAAGCACTGAGCAATGCCATTAGGTCTGAGATTCGTGCCAACTCCAATGCCACAAGCATTAACCTGAATTTTCATGGACTAACTTTAAAACCCGCTTCAAAATCATGACTGCCGTGCAGGAATAATTCGTTATATAAGGCGGGTCATGGTATAAACTGGGTTTCACGTTGGCCTGTGACAGCACATTACGAATGCAAGAAAAAAAGAGAAAACTAACAGTGAAATAAAGAGCAGCGTTTCAATACTGTACATTTAGTCGTTCTTCACATGAAACACATGCATAGAGTTCACTACAGGGCTAACAAGTTGGGTATCATTAACTGTAACGAAACAGTGTCCTTATCTTAAAAAGGCATAACTTGTTGACTGATGACAGCCATCAATCAGGCGTTGCACTTGTTTTTTTTGGGGGGGGGAATAAGATTGTGTTAAAACAGAATTTTGGTGACGTTGGTGTTTTGTAACTGAAATGTATCCCATTAAGACCGTCCGCAAAGCATTTGACAGGCTGCACAAAACTTCAGTTTATGAGCCGAGATGACTGGTTGTTAGTTGCGTTGGAAATTAACTCTATCCCGTGTTCGCTTAAGCCCCTTTCACATTGGCATGATCTACCCGGGTCACAACCAGGACCAGCTGTCATGTCGGTCGGGTATGTGATTTCACACTGCTTTTGATAAAGCAGGGTTGACCTGGGTGACAGACGCTGGCACACCAATGAGCGCGTCAATGCCCTGAAGCTTCTCTGGTCAAAGGTGGGGGGGTTAGGGTTAGGGTTAGGGTTAGGGTTAGGGTTAGGGTTGGGGGGTCGCTGGGACCGCAGTACCTGGGGGGGGGTGAACCCGTTATCCCTGGGACCCAGGTACTTGGCTTCACACTAGGCGGGATTGTGACCCGGTTAGCCCGGACCTGGGTATAAGTGCCAGCGTGAAAGGGGCATTAGCACAGCCCGGCTACACAAAATTTGACAGGCTGCGCAGAACGTGACAATAAGCGGGTTTGCCAGATGATATCAAGGGAGGTCATTTCTCTGAGGTGCATGGCGAGTGTATTTTGAAAACCCGTTAATAATAAACGGGGCATGATATTACGCGAGGTGATATAAAACGCGTTCGTCTGTACATATTCATTTACAAACCGAAAATGGTTTTACTGACCAAGAACGTAACTAGTCAAACCCATTTAGAATCACTTAAATATACCCTAATGGGCAAACCCCCGCTTAATATCAAAGTGTAATGTCTATATATTGAATCTGTCTATAATTACTTGGGTGTACAATGCATTGAGTGAAACTGCTCGCTATAGTACAGTCTGGGGTTGTGACACAGGGAGCTACTCCGTGGAGATCGCAGGTTACACCGTTATATTTACAATAACACCGTACTACAAAAAAGTGCACGATATAAAACAATACCTTCGTTCACAATGTTCAAATAAAAAAGCAGTGTTTGTAAATGAACTGTATTTCAACCTACTGTAAACTAAAACACAATTTAAAAAACGGATGAATTGCTTAAAAGCATAACATTTGAAATATAATACATACATATACGGAAGTTATTTATCTGACGATGATCGCAACAAACATGAATTGGCTTGAAACTAAAAATAGAGCGCAAGCGGGTTTGTACACAACGGTAGACGAAGAGGTTTAAACAATGTTATTTACCGTGGTGTAATTAAAGAAACAGACAATGCAATCGTGCTGTTTGAATAATCAACTCGTTGGCCAGTTTTTGGCTAGCCGTTCCAGACAATTGACCATCACAGACAGTACATGGATCGAGTGCTGTAATGCACACATGCAGACGTGTCGTGAAACGGGTCTTGCGGAGCAGCAACACCACCCACGACACGCGAAAACTTTATCACTGACCGACCTGACTTCAGCACCAGCAAACCAAAGGTGGAGGTTGTTTTTTGGAGAGGAAAAAAAGAAAGGAGAGAGAGAGAGAGAGAGAGAGAGAGAGAGAGAGAGAGAGAGAGAGAGAACCGTGTCACTTCGAACAAGCAAGGCTCATTCCCACCGTTGGTGCAAAAAATGTTACCTACACACCGTATGATCGAGGGCCACGGGGGAAGGGGAGATCGTATACCTAATTTTAAAGTTACGCAGACCTTACCTTGTGCAACTGACGGCAGTATCCAATCCCTCGGCTTCATACACCCAAACGCGTTCCACCGCCCGGGCAGGAGTTCTCTCAGACGGGGATGCCAGGCGCTGTTGTCTTTGTATTTTGAATGTTTGCAGTTGCTCCTCGGACGCGTGAGGCTATTATTTTTGTAATGTTTTTCCCTGACTCAGCAAGCAAGGCCCCACTTCTAGTGCTGGTGAACCACAAAGGACCTACCTCTCTCGGCACAGAAACACAAACAGGAACTGACGTGCACCCCTGGCTGCTGAATGGCAGATTCCATAGCAGCGCTGTAGCGCCGAGTTGGAGACGCGCAGCATCCCCTATCCTTTGTGCAGCGCTGAAAGTGTTGCGTTTAAAGAAACAGCGAAAGCGTGCATTACTTGTTGCCACAACTACAATGTATCAGTTGCGTGGATGTGTGTGACCGGGCTCTGTTCAAACAATAAACAAGAACTCGTCCTGTAGCTCCTCAGAGACCGCAGCAGCTTTGTATACACTGTAATTAATAAACCACGCAGTGAGCGAAAAAGTCGTGAATAATAGTGTCGGGTGATATCTGTTGCCGTGCCAGTGGGTGGAACGTTTTTTTGCCTTGAGGGCACCAGATTCCAGGAATAAACTGTTGAGTAAGAGCCCTAAATAAACCACAGTGTTTGCTATGATCAACGCAATAAACTAGCCCTAATGCAATGCAGTATTGTGGGCAAAGCAACTGCATCACGCAGCTAATGGGAATGCAATTCTGTAGTATAGAGTTAATGTGTAAAACACACACACACTCAGACACGTCAGGGTTCACATATCTGTTTAGGAAAATATATTCCAGAATATATCATCTGTGTTATTTAAAGCAAGCACAAATTCGTGATATACAGCAGTTTTTTAAATTAATTGAACACTGACTTTACAGTTTGTTTGTTTGTTTTACATTCCCCCAAAAAATGTCGTTTTGATCTGTACGGTAACAAGCTCCAACCAGCCTGCCACAACATGCATCTCTCTTCGAGGAACGCAGCTTGCTATTGGAGGATTCAATTACACCTTCCGTTCCTGCTAACGGGGGCCGAGGGGGGAGTCAATAAGGGGGCGCGACTAGGACTAAAGGGCCAGTTCTTTTTTTTAAAAAGATAGAACATTTTAATGTAAATCGCATATTCTTTCCAAGATTTAACCAAATAAAAATGTCCAGATTTAGCTAAATACATAAATGTTAACAAACACCTTCGTAAAAGTCGGAGTGCAAGCGCAGCTCTGCGGCATACAATGTGTAATCAAACGCGTCAACGAGGGTGGGCTTGCATCTAAAGGGCTGTGGGCACACACGAGTGACGCGGGAGAGCGAGTAAAAAATAACGAAAACTATTGATTTAAATGGGTAAGGCACACCTCAAGCGAAACGAGCGGCGCAAATGAATTGTGCAAATATATCTGTGTATCTTTGTAGGCACATTTTTTGTTATTTTATTATGTGAGTACAAAGTTCAAACCACGTCTGTTTGAAGATGAGTCTGTTTAAAGAGGAGGCCGACTTTATATGTAATGTAGAACCGTTACATTCAAATGCACAAGTGAGCAAACATGGAATTCAATACAGTGGAAAAATAAGAATGTGGCAAAAGACACGTTGCTGTGGTCAGTTTTGATTGGCTGTGTGGGTGGAGCTAAATCTATTCACCCATCACATTGAAACACATCAGCAGGATTTATGCACTGTCTTCAAATGTCAGCTGCTAATTCTGTTTGAGTGAAAGTCTTTGTTGTGACAGTAAAATGGGTTTGGTGTCTCAGTCTAGCCCACCTATGTTGGATTATTGTAATCCACCAATAAACCCCAGCACGCAAACCCTGGGCATTGACAGAGGACACAGTTGGAAATTCAGTGGAGATAGGCTAAGGACAGAGGGAAGGAGACCCACACAGTTGAGGCAGGATCACTGGATAAGACCTGACTTGACAAAGATCAGTCCTGTCGGGACTGGCAGAGGGCCGATGCTGGTTCTCATGGTGTTGATGCAGGTCAGTTTCCTGCAGACCAGCTCCTTCAACAGAGTGTAGCCACATGACTCAGCTCTCCTGGCAGTCCCACACTTTCCAAAGAAGGGCTTTTTGTTTACCAGGCCCCTATGACATCCCACAGAATGTCGAGTAATGCGTTTTGTTTTTCGTTGAAAGAAGGCCTGGGAACCGGCTGCTGGTATTTAGTTAATTAGATTTCAAAGCGATAAAAGCCTTGTAATAGCTGACCGTGCGTAGCATAGCAACGTGCAGTAAAGCACAGTGAAATAAAGTACTGAAATTCAAACATGCACTGCCTTTAACATGTAGTGAAGCACGGAGAGGGTAATGCGCCAGTCCCTTCTCAAAGTTCACTGCTTTGGTATCTCCCCTGCTAAAGCACAGTAAAGTGAAACACAGAAGACAGTGAACCAGCCCCTTAAATTAACGGCTTCGTCATGTTATGGTAAAAGCACAACACAGTGTAGTAAAGGGCAGGGGACATCCTAAAACGATGTGAAAAAACCTCTTCAATGTGGCTTAATGTGAAAACAAGTTCAATTCAAACCAAACCCCCTAGATACTTTGCAAATGGCAATCCCAGCACTTTCCAATACAAAAAAAAAAAGAAAAGGATTTTCATTATCATACACAATAATCACGTTAAACCCTACAACAAAACACCGGCTCAAAGCTGAGCTCAGTGTGAAAAAAACGCTTGGCTTAGAACCGATCCCCATAGAAACCACATGTAATAAGCTTAACACTTCCCAGTGCTTCTCCAAAAGGTGGGGTTGTCATGAACACAAAGTAATTAAACCCTACATATACGTGCTTACAGTGAGCACATGCGCCACGTTACACGTTTTTCACGTTACGCGTTTTAGGGTGCTCCAAGCACAGAACGACCCCCAATCTAAAAGTTTACCGCCAGCCCGGTAACCAGCAGCCGAGACTCGGTACGATCTGCCCGGAGGATAGCTCCTTGCGCGGAAGGAATTGGCTTTTACCATCACGCCATGGAACCGTTTTGTTAAATTTTAATAGCATATATTCTACACAGTTAAACAAAACTCAGAAATATCGCTCCCGTGTGCAAAATGCTGAGGCGCTGTTTTGCATTTATGATTGCATTCTTACAGGTCGGCTAAAAAAACTCGTAACACAAGTCTATTCCTACCCAGAGAGTAAAACAAGAGGCTAGCTATTGTATATCAAGTTTCTATGCATGTACACGTTTTAGACTAGTTTGAATCACTGCTACTTTTACGTTTGTCGTCACACCATTGACAATAGTAATACATATAAATACATGTAGAAAATACAGTTAAGAATATACAAATAACAACAGAATAGAAATGAATATAAAGTTGTTACACAAACGTAATGAACAAGTAAATAAACAAATCCGTCTATTCCATTAACGGAGTTTGTAAATTACAAGCTGTGAAATGTCCTCATTGTAAAATGTCACTGTGTAATAATGAATGAGATAAAACAATGCTACCTTAACCACACTATTAATGGCCGTTGTTCTAACCATTTACTTCTACAACTAAAGGTTGAAGAGCAGTGTTCGTTCAAACAGACATGTTCCTTTAAGACAGATGCAATTTGTGATAAAGCATTACAGACTCCATTAGAATATCTTCCAATAATAACAACAATACAGTATATACGATCTGGACAGTAAGGGTTGTTTAAATATTTAGTAAACTAATTATCAGTACTTTATGAAGACAAGCACTGGATTTAAATACAAGCAAACAGCAAGTTTTTTTTTTTTTTAAACGATAATGTAGGTCACTATTTCATGTATTCTGCACTTTCCACTGTATTTAATGTATTATGCATTGTTTTTTTTTTGTTTTGTTTTTTTTTTACTGTATATCATGCATTATGTACGTCATGCGTAAAGATTTCACAAATTGTTTAATAATACCTAAGAGAACAACAATAACGTAGAACACTTTGCGAACGATACTTTCCGTGATATATTTTATTTCTAACTATCTAACTAACTAACTGAACTAGTAATGGAGGTCGTTACCTCCATATCTAATATCCGTTTAAAGTAAAAATCGTGACTTTACATAGAGTCCTTTTCGTTCGAAAAGCAACTTCAACATCAGAACGTTTTTACATTGTAAATGCTTATAGCTAAATATCGATTTGATAATTATACGTGCGTGTCCTTTCGATGTCACGCGCGCGTTTGTGTGTGTGTGTGCGTGTCTAGCCATATATATATATATATATATTAATGTTTATAAATGCAAATTACACTTATTTCCGTTTCAGTAATGTGTCGAGGCTTATCATTACTAAAACACTTTGCATACTTTTAGATGAAAAGGACTTGGGGTAGTAGTGGATGAATCTCTTAAGTCAACTAGACAGTGGAGAAGCTATAAAAAAGGCAAATAGAATGTTAGCTTATATAGCCAAGACTGTTGAATTCAAATCTAGAGAAGTTCTATTAAAATTATACAATGCACTGGTATGACCACATCTAGAATACTGGTGCAGCTCTGGTCCCCATTATCATAAGAAAGACGTTGAGGCATTGGAGAGATCTCAGAGGAGAGCAACACGATTAATTCCAGGACTGAGGGGCATGTTATATGAGGATAGGCTGAAAGAGCTGAATCTGTAGAGCCTAGAAAGCAGGAGAACCAGAGGCAACTTAATAGAGATATTTACAGCTGTCAAGGAGTTTAACAAAGTAACTGCTAAGAATTATTTTCACAGGTCACAGAGAGCAGGACCAGGGGCCCTGGGTGGAAGCTGAAGAAGGGCATATTCAGAACTAAGGGGAGAAGGAGCTTTTTTACAGAAAGGGTGGTGATGCATTGGAACAGGCTGCCGGACAGAGCTGTAGAAGCAGAGACTATCAGATCCTTCAAGAACTGGATGCTGTCATGAACAATACTGTATAACCTCTCTGCGACCACAATAAAATCTTTAGCTGCCTGGAGGAAGGACAGTCCGTTCAGCCACGAATTCCCAGAGGTCTCACTTCATCAGTTGTTTTGTTCTCTATTACTCTGAATAGCATGGCAATGCTTTTTGTTCAGTGTGGGTTTCCATAGTGTTTGGGAATGAGCTCCTGCTGTGTGGGTTACCTAGGAGACAGAGTGGTTGTTATGATGACTACGCTGATAGATTAAAATATCCTTGGTTTAACCAGGTTTTATATTAAGCTTTCTTCTCGGACCTGATCCCTCGAACTTCAAACAATGAATTTTATTGCAGCGTGAGTAAACCCTTGCCCGTGTTCTGCATTCAACACCCATTTTGTACATTATTTATTTCACATCAGTTTCAATCAATTATCAACACTGACTATTACGTTTCATGTCTAAACTCATAATCACGCTACTATTGTTTAAAATTATAATTATGGAGTGTGTAGTATGTTTGAAAAAAACAAAATAAAGGCACTCTAGTCGTGGAGTGTGAAGGACAGGGTCTCTCAGTGGAGTGTGAGGGACAGGGTTTCTCAGTGGAGTGTGAGGGACAGGGTCTTTCAGTGTAGTGTGAGGGACAGGGTTTCTCAGTAGAGTGTAAGGGACAGGGTCTCTCAGTGGAGTGTGAGGGACAGGGTTTCTCAGTGGAGTGTGAGGGACAGTGTTTCTCAGTGGAGTGTGAGGGACAGGGTTTCTCAGTGGAGTGTGAGGGACAGGGTTTCTCAGTGGAGTGTGAGGGACAGGGTTTCTCAGTGGAGTGTGAGGGACAGGGTCTCTCAGTGGAGTGTGAAGGACAGGGTTTCTCAGTGGAGTGTGAGGGACAGGGTTTCTCAGTGGAGTGTGAGGGACAGGGTTTCTCAGTGGACAGTGTGAGGGACAGGGTTTCCCAGTGGACAGTGTAAGGGACAGGTTTTCCCATTGGACAGTGTGAGGGACATGGTTTCTCAGTGGACAGTGTGAGGGACAGGGTTTCTCAGTGGAGTGTGAGGGACAGGGTTTCTCAGTGGAGTGTGAAGGACAGGGTTTCTCAGTGGTGTGTGAGACAGGGTTTCTCAGTGGACAGTGTGAGGGACAGGGTTTCTCAGTGGAGAGTGTTAGGGACAGGGTTTCTCAGTGGAGTGTTAGGGACAGGGTTTCTCAGTGGAGAGTGTGAGGGACAGGGTTTCTCAGTGGAGAGTGTGAGGGACAGGGTTTCTCAGTGGAGAGTGTTAGGGACAGGGTTTCTCAGTGGACAGTGTGAGGGACAGGGTTTCTCAGTGGACAGTGTGAGGGACAGGGTTTCTCAGTGGACAGTGTGAGGGACAGGGTTTCTCAGTGGACAGTGTGAGGGACAGGGTTTCTCAGGTTGCATGTCTTACTTCCAGGTTATCTTTTACATTTCTTTTCACCACAGCGGTGTCTTCAGGATCAAAGCATGTCGCTGGCTGAAAGCCTGTCGCTGGCTGAAAGCATGTCGCTGGCTGAAAGCTTGTCACTAGCTGAAAGCATGTCGCTGGCTGAAAGCATGTCATTAAGAGATAGCTGGTTAATGACAGGAAAAAGGCACAGAAGGTGTGGGGGGGGGGGGGGATTTCACTCTCCAGGTAAAATGACCAAGGAAGCACAAGACCACCAGAAAGCAATGCTTGCAAACAGAAGCATGCTCATTTCTAATTGAAAATGCATGCTTGCATTCTTTCAAAACTGTGACTTGCTGGAGAATGAAAGTGCACGATGGGTTCATTGAATTACTGAATCAGCTCAGACCACTTCAGTGTTCGTTTAAAATCACTGTGCTGTGGAGACCGGAAAGTGGGGGCGTGTTTGCTTTCTCCTGTCATTAACCTTAAAGCCTCATTGTTCCCATGGTAGCTGCTTGTGTTTTTCTACATACTCAAACTACCGATTACCTTGTTTGTGAAACTATTGATATGTGGCAACATCTCTCTGAGTACCTTCAAGAACACCTACAGTATATGAAGCACAGACTTGGATGTAAAAGGGGTGGCCCTCACATGGCTGATTAGTCTGTTCCACCTTAACCAGCATGGCTAGGACAGGTAACCCATTCCACACCGGCACCAGAGCGTTTAAAAGGGATCCAAACAAAGCACACAGAAAGAGTACACGGAACTGCAAACGCAAGGCAAAAAGGAAGTTAGAAAGGCCAAGAGAGAAATACAAATGAACATTGCTAAGGGGGCTAAAACCAATTCCAAAATGTTTTTTTCCAATATTACAACAGCAAGAGAACATTCAAAGAGGAGGTTAAATGTCTTAAGAGATACAAACAGCAAAATCATAGATGAAGAAAAAAAAATAGCAAATATATTAAATGATTATTTTTCACAGGTTTTTACAAAGGAGGATACGGACAACATGCCCCACATGTCAACCAGTTTTAAATAACTTTAGCATAACCGAGGCAGAAGTGTTAAATGGACTAGGAGCTCTTAAAATAAACAAATCCCCTGGGCCGGATGAGATCCTCCCAGTAGTACTCAAAGAAATGAAAGAAGTTATTTCTAAACCACTAACCAAGATCATGTAGCAGTCTCTTGACACAGGGTGGTACCGACAGACTGGAAAATTGCAAACGTAATACCGATCCACAAAAAGGGAAACAAAACTGAACCAGGTAATTACAGACCAGTAAACCTGACTTCTATTATATGCAAACTTATGGAAATTATAATAAGATCCAAAATGGAAAATTAACTATATGGTAACAGTATCCTAGGAGACAGACAAGATTCAGAACTGGGCAGACACATGGCAAATGACATTTAATAGAGAAAAGTGTAAGGTACTGCACGCAGGAAATAAAAATGTGCATTATAAATATCATATGGGAGATACTGAAATTAAAGAAGGACTCTATGAAAAAGACCTAGGAGTTTTTGTTGACTCAGAAATGTCTTCATCTAGACAGTGTGGGGAAGCTATAAAAAAAAGGCCAACAAGGTGCTTGTGAAAAGTACTGAATTTAAATCAAGGGAAGTAATATTAAAACAGTACAATGCATTAGTAAGACCTAATTTTGAATATTGTGTTCAGTTCTGGTCACCTCGCTACAAAAAGGATATTGCTGCTCTAGAAAGATTGCAAAGAAGAGCGACCAGAATTATTCCAGGTTTAAAAGACATGTCATGTACAGACAGGCTAAAATAATTGAATCTATTCAGTCTTGAACAAAGAAGACGACGCAGCGACCTAATTCAAGCATTCAAAATTATTTACAATGTCGACCCAAGGGACTTTTTCGACCTGAAAAAAGAAACAAGGACCAGGGGTCATAAATGGAGATTAGACAAAGGGGCATTCAGAACAGAAAATAGGAGGCACTTTTTTACACAGAGAATCGTGAGGGTCTGGAATCAACTCCCCGATAATGTTGTTGAAGCTGACACCCTGGGATCCTTCAAGAAGCTGCTTGATGAGATTCTGGGATCAATAAGCTACTAACAACCAAACAAGCAAGATGGGCCGAATTACCTCCTCTCGTTTGTAAACTATCTTATGTTCACTCTCGGTGTAAAGAACCGTCTCCTAGCCTCTGTGCTAAGCTTAGACTGCACCTAATGTCCAGCTGTGTTCCCTGGTCCTGCTTTCTGTGCTGCGCTTACACTATTGCTTATGGTTCACTCTGTCAACTCCTTTTAAGATTTTATTCTGCTTCTGTGTCATGTTGAGCAACGCTGTCCTCCTGTGTTCAAACACTGTCATTACAACGTGTTTCTTGTCAGATAAAGCAGAGGGTGGGAGCTGCCTGTCACAAGTTCGATACTCCCACGTCAACAGTTTTTATACAAGCTTGGTGTGGCAGGAGGAAAGGGGCAGCCCTGCCGGTGTAATTGGGCGTCAGTTTGGCAGGGATGGGGTTAAATCTATCACCGCCAACAGTCACTGAGTGCTGTGGGGAATGGTCACCTGTAGATACAGGGAGGGAAAACGTTGGAATCTAGTGAAGGCGATTGACCAGCAGGGAGAACGCAGGTGTGCTTGTTTCACAAATGTGTTTTGTTTAAATCTTTTTTTTTTTTTAATTATTTTGGGGGGGGGGGCCTCTTGTAACTTTGTGGGGGGGGGGGGGGGGGGGGGGGTTTGTTTGGCCTGTTTGTTAATAAAGGTGCCGGCCCATTTCACTGCAGCTTCCCGGCCTGAGTCTCATTCCTGACGCCTGTCACATGTGGCTTCCAATTTCACAGCAGCATTTCTGAGGCGAGGTTGTCAGTGCCCTAGGTACGCGTTATGGTTATTTTTTCCAAACAAGTGCCGTTTCAAGTTCTTCTAAAGGCCACAAGATGGCGACATTTTTCCTTTAAGATTATTCTCTACGGAGTTTCAGTCTTACAGACAGTGTTGGAGAAGTTACTTTTCAAGAGCAATCTGTTTGAGTTATACGTTACTTGATTTTTTTTTTTTTTTTTTTTTTAACTATTTACAATAACTTCTAACTTAGTTTATTTATTTATGTATTTATTTATTTTAACTGTTAGTTAGTTACAAATAGTTACTTGTCGGACACAGTTTACGATTTTTTTGGCGAAGCTGCAAGTTGAAATTGAAATGTTTAACCTTTTTGGGACAGCCTGTCTTTGCCAGTGTTGTCCACAAGGTGGAGACATTGACACGCTGTTAATGCGTGCCTGTGCCCGGGCGCGTACGTGTTATTTTCAGTGTTTGAAACGTGTTTGTTAAAACAGTCACTCTTATAACGAAAAGTTGTTGGAATGAGTTGCGCTCTTGCTTAGCCGTCATAGTGAACGAAGCACTCCCGATTGCAGGTTGTTATAACAAAGCGTTTCCCCGAAACAGACAACACCAGGAGCCCTGTGTGACTCTTTGTATATCGATGTGGTTAGCAGTTCTGTGCAAACTCATTTTAATAATAATCTTTACATAGTGCCTTTCATAGTGGCGCACCATAACAAAGCACTTAACAAGACTAGGGTGTGTGAACTATGCATCAGCTGCAGAGTCACTTACAACAACGTCTCACCCAAAAGACGCAGCACAGGGAGGTGAAGTGATTGCTCAGGGTCACACACAGTCACTGGCTGAGCCAGGATTTGAACCAGGGACCTGCTGGTTATTAGCCTGTTTCTTTCACCACTGAACCACACAACCTCTTGCTTCACGGGTGAGGGCAGTGAAACCGAAAGAGGCTGTACACTCAGATCTAGCTTGTTTGAAAGGGTTTACCATCCATTCCTTACCTCTAGAGCATTAACAGCATTCTCTTAGAAGAGTTCAACACAGTACATTCACACAGCCATCGCACAGTTTTCCCATGGCTACACCATGCATTGTACTGTGATTTACGGTACCTCTCTGTGCTTTGCCATGGTTTCACTGTGTTTCATTATACTTTGCTTTTACTGTGGGAAACCATTATAAAGATAATGTCTCACTGGAAATTCCTGGGTGACAGATCAAGGACACAATGCGTGTGTCAGTGCCCTGGAAGCAGTTTGTTACTGACGCTTTAATCCAAGCTTCTCTGGATTGAACGAAGCTTCTCTGGGACCCAGGTTTACGACCCAAGTACATGATTTCACATTAAGCAGGATTGTGTATATGTATCATTTTAAATTTATGGAGATTTTGTGGGTTTTTTTGCAATAATATAAATCTATACTGTAGATTAAAAGTTTAAACCTCTGCTTCCTGGTACCTAAGTACTTCCTGTGCTGTAGGTCACATGGGGTCAATTGCAACAAGCTTGCAGATTCAGTACGGAGCTGTGTACTAAGTTGCATACCAGCTGGTTATGAGTCACTGTTTCATAAAACTTGGCAATATGTGGGATTTTTCATATTTATGCCAGTTAGTAGGATACCACAAGTCTTTAGTCTACACTGGCATGCTCTACCGGGGTCGGAACCTACCTGGGTCAGGACCTGGTGTCATGTGGGTCAAGTATGTGATGTCACACTGCTCTTGAGCAGGTTTGACCTGGGTGACAGACGTAGGTACACAATGCACTTATCAGTGCCCTGGAAGCAGCTTGTTACTGACGCTTTAATCCAAGCTTCGCTGGGACCCAGGTACGACCCAAGTACGTGATTTCACAGTATGCAGGATTGTGACCCGGGTAGCCAGAACCCAGGTCCAGACCCGGGTAGGAGTGCCAGTGTGAAAGGAGCTTTTGTAATGTGTTTTAGTATCCTAGAGGGCAGCAGCAGTCACTTTGGGTTCGTTGCATTTTGGAAACATTTCAATATGCAGCTGGGGATTCTTGAGCTGCCAAGCTCATTGCAATTGGTATTAACTTGCGTGCTGGTTTAGTACCGTCCTCCATACTAGCCACGGGGTCATCCCCAGATAGAACGCTCCTTTCAGTTCATTGCAATTGACCTGTGAGGTCTGATTGCATGTTATTATTATTAGTGTTGTTGTTTTTATCTTAGCATTATTGGTAATATTAGTATTAATATAAAAAATACACTAACATTACAGTCCGATAATAAATGAGCTGTGTTGTTTCTTAGGAGCCAGGAGGTTGGCTCTGTCAACTGAAAGATGTTAAACATTGTACAGGAATGGAAAGTTTTTACTGTTTATTTACTATTAGATATTGTCTAGACATTAAAATAATTCTAATATAAAAGTCATTAGTCTTAACGATGAACCCAAACATTACATAACCGATTAGCAATGTTTGGGTTAATCTAAGAAATACAATAAAAAATAAAAAAAAAACATCTGTCCACTATATACTGGAGTTTGTACTTTTCTAAAATAGATGCCTACCACACACACTGGGTTAAATTGCTTTCAGATTCACTTTCATGTCCCCATCCCCTTCAGCACCGTCTCTCCTGTTATTAACCAACCAGCTGCTGCCCCTCATGACTGACATGCTTTGCAGCCAGTAAAGATGCTTGATCCTGAAGAAAGTGCTGCAGGAAGTGATGGAGGGGATGAGGGGGTTTGGAGGTGGTGAGGGGGTGAGGGGGTTTGGAGGTAGTGAGGGTGTGAGGGGGTTTGGAGGTAGTGAGTGGGTGAGGGGGTTTGGAGGGGGTGAGGGGGTGAGGGGGTTTGGAGATAGTGAGTGGGTGAGGGGGTTTGGAGGGGGTGAGGGGATGAGGTGGTTTGGAGATAGTGAGTGGGTGAGGGGGTTTGGAGGGGGTGACTGCCTTGCATGTTCACAGCCCAGTCAGATCTTCACCCTGTGTTAGAGGGAGAGGGTACAGCGTGAGCATTCAGAGCACACTGCAGGGGTCTGGGGTGTTTGATCTGCTCCACAGTGACATACCCACAAGGAGCGCTCCTGGGCTATTCCATTTAAACAGCAAGCATATTGTAGGGAAAATAATATTTTTAAACCTGAATTAATCAACTGATATCAGAGAATTGCTTTTCCTTAAATAAGCTCCAAATCTGCTTTAAAAAAATAAATAAAATAATCATTCCAGTATGAAAATGGTATTCGATCCTAGAACTGTCAACAATTGTGTATTATAGTATTGTTTTATTATAGCACAGGAATAAGTCATTATAGTCATTACATATTTTTACATTACTCCTGTAAGGTTATCGGATAATATACTTGAAGCTGAAAGTCTTTTTTTCCACGTCTTCATCCATTAGTGCTGAATTTAGAAACACCAAAAGATATAGCTGGAAGGTTATTGGTTAATCTAGTTAGATGTGCACATTTCAAATCAAGCGAATTTGAACAGAAACATGCAAGACATCTAGCTCTGTTTATTTCAAGCCCCCTATATCATGTCTGTGTTTGCAGTTTAATTTCACAAGGTTTGAACTTGTGGTTCACCGCATGAATTAAAAAAAAAGGTGCTCGCCACTCACAGGGCACAGAAAGACCAGTTTGCTACAATGTGGTGAGATCTGAGAATGCAAATTTAACACAAGAAAGTGGGGTGATACAGGCCATATTTTAAAAGTGTTTCCTCCAGCCTTTAATTACTCCTATTTTTTACAAAGAGAAAGCATCATATATTTCAGAGTCAGAAGCTGAGCTGAGATTTGAACCCGAGACCGCTGGGTTATAAGCTTGTTTCTTTAACCACTGGACCTGAAATATACCACTTAGCTGTTAAAATGAACAAGTGCTTTACCTCAAAAAACAAGAGTTCATTAAGGACCTGAGGGGATGTTTTCAGCTCCATGTGCTGTCACAGTGCCTGTAACGTTCAATAAATCACTCTGCTGGATCACTTTGTTTAAACATTGTTTGCTTGGTATTTTTTTTGTCAGCCACAGATAGAAAGGGTTGGTTTTGCTTTGTGTGATTCCCGTCTGTCTTCCAGCTCTCCTGAAACTAAAGCACAAAGCCAATCAGAGAGCACGGTTGTCACTTGCGATTGTCTGCTCTGATGAAGTATGGATTATTATCTGCGATTGTCTGCTCTGATGAAGTATTCATTATATTACCTGCGATTTTCTGCCCGAATGAAGTATTGATTATATATTCTGCGATTGTCTGTTCTGATGGAGTATGGATTATATTATAGGTACATTAACATCTCAAATGTACTAAAACTAACTGATGGACTAATTATGTTTTATACTTACATTGTCTACTGTTAACAGGCAGGCGCTGGACAGAAGGCAATGCTTCTACGAAAACATTATCAAACCCACTGAACACGCTTGAATCTATAAATGACTGGATCAAACCAATCCATGAGCGACCACTGAAAAAAATAACACACTTTCATTCACTTGTCCATTGACTGTCCTTGGCAGACCACAGAAGTCCTGTTGACTGCCTTCCCATGTGGAAACTTTCAATGTGAATTTGCAAACAGCTGAGACGTTCGTGAATTGATTGCCGGTTCTTAATACTTTGGCTGAATCCTGAGATAGGAGGGAGATGTATGCAAAAGTAAGTTTTGAGAACCCAGCGAGGGGTGTGTATTCTGACAGGGGACAGCAGAGAACCGGAGCAGACTGTCCGAGACAAAAGGGAGTGTTTTCTCATTCACGTGCATTGGATTCAGCTGTGTGTTGATTTTTCTTCTTCTTCTAAACAGCATGCAAATCATCCGCCGTGAATATTGCGGTTCAAAAAAAGAACTTAAAAACCCCCTCAGATCTACTGGAACTCCACGTTGAACTTTGTCAGTGTAGTTCTGTATGGTTCTGTAGGACACAGTTTATTATTTATATGGTTGCTAAATTATGGAGACAGTTGCCAATTACCCTCCAGAAATGTCTGGAGTTATCCGACAACTAGATTTTATAAAGCAGCAATAAAAAAAAAAGGTTGAACGACAACTCAATATTTGAGTTAGTCCAATAGATGGACTGGTTAAAACCCATTAATAAATATAATAATAATAATAATAATAATAATAATAATAATAATAATAATAATAATAATAATCAGACCAAAAGAGAAATGCTTACGTCACGAAGTGTTATGACGTTTTGTATTTATTTATTTATTTATTTATTTTTAATACTGATATTTTAAAAGAGCTTGGAATGTTCTAAAACAATGTATCGCTGTTTTAAAATGACGTGAACGGATTGCAAACACAACCGCGCTTACGTCCCTCTGAAACCACAAGCCTATGACCTCGCAATCGTGTGACGTGCGATTGTCCCGCTGCCCGTTTCTCGCTGTGTCGCGACTAGTCGGTGTTGCTTGTTAATATTTAAAGGACGTGGTGCCCCGGTTGCAGTAGCGGGTTTAAGCAACACGCAACCCGTGCAATTGTTTGGCGACACGGACAGCAAGGGCGCCTCTGTTGTGGTGGCTCGGTTACTATAAGAAGCGTGCATTCATCTCAAGTCTACACCAGAATTAATTACTTAGCCTATTAGCTATTTTACTGTTATTTTAAGCTAAAAACGTTAAGATATTTAAAAATGAACTAATTTCGAGACACTACAAACAAAGTTTGTTGACGGGTGCCGTTGTCACGCGAAATTTGGGCCCCCTTGAAATATGTATATATAATACTATTTGTATTTAAAGTGTAAAAAACCTGAAAGAGAAGGCTGGTTTAACAGGTGTTGCTATATCAGTGTAAATGTGATCAGCTACTTGATGCATTTTGTAATACAGGATTATCACAAAATACAAGAGGCCTAGCGTGTGTGCTTGCACAAGATTCTCTTAATGGCTGCGTTTGCAACAGAAAAGGTAATAGAGCCATAACTGTCTGTCTCATTGACATCCCCCCATAAAACAGCTACATGAAATATTGATCGATCGGTTATAGCTATAATTGCAGACTCGAAATCACAAAAGGGTCAGTTCTAGCAGTCTGTGTGTGTGTGTGTGTGTGTTTTGCCATTGCTGTAGTAAAATGCAATACATTTAATAGTGTCGTTGTTGCCCTGTTTGAAAGTCGTGGTATCTTAGAGCAGTATTACTGGTATTACGAGCCCCGGAATCGAGCTTTGCATGGGCCACCGCGGGACAAGCGGTGCCGCTGAGCAGCTGGAAAGAGCTTTACCGGTGACCTCATGTTTTTCAAAGCCCCAGTGGTGTTCTGGATCCGGCTGGATTCACACCCCAGGTTCCAGTGATCTCATCTCAATACCACAGCCGGATATACAGGCTGGTGTTCATTTAAAAGCTCATGCAAATCTCTGGCCCTCATCCTGACTGTCTTTAAACTGGTCACTCTAATTTGCCTATTAAGAAAAAAAAAACAAAAAACTTATGAACCTATTTTTCAATCAGATGAAACTCAGAGCCCTGGGTAAAGTCAGTATCAAAGAACCCACTGTTTTAGAGATCAAATCTGCAAACTTACTGAAAAGAGCTTATTCAGTCTTTACAAGAGAATCACTTAACCGGGAACTTTCCAGGATAGCATCACTGGAGATCTCTCCTCTCTTTAATAGATGATTTATTTTATTGAGGAGAGATTTGTTTTTTTACTGTTATATGTTTGAATTATACTAAATCATTCAAAATTGTAAAATATTCAGATATTAAATCATGAAAGAATATTTCAACATAAAAGCACCCTGGCACTAGTAATAATCAAAATGTTTGTCATTGACTTTACAAAGGTAATTTTATAATTTCTGAATAAGGTATAATTATGGATGAAGGACGAAAATACAACTAGTATAACCTTAATGACAGCCTTTTTTACCAGTAGTTTTATCAGTGTTGTAGGCTACTTAGCAACCTGCCTTCTCTCCTCCCCATGTAAATTTAATAGACGTGTGCCTTCTCTTGAGATTCCTACTGATTCCAGAACACTGCCATGTCATTTTATTTATTCAACCAGCACATTTACCCATTGAAACCGGGGCCTCGTTTACAAGGGGGTCCTGGAAAACCATGAAAGGACAAACAACACATGGAAGAAGGAACCTGTGAGAATTACGGGATGATTCTGTCAGCTACTGTTGCTTTACAACAGCCAACTGGAAGCAGAGGGAGACCCTGCTCTTGCTGATGTCAGTGCAGAGGGAGACCCTGCTCCTGTGTGATGTCAGTGCAGAGGGAGACCCTGCTCCTGTGTGATGTCAGTGCAGAGGGAGACCCTGCTCCTGTCTGATGTCAGTGCAGAGGGAGACCCTGTCAGTGCAGAGGGAGACCCTGATCCTGTGTGATGTCAGTGTGTGAGAGGGAGACCCTGCTCCTGTGTGATGTCAGTGCAGAGGGAGACCCTGCTCCTGTGTGATGTCAGTGCAGAGGGAGACCCTGCTCCTGTGTGATGTCAGTGCAGAGGGAGACCCTGATCCTGTGTGATGTCAGTGCAGAGGGAGACCCTGATCCTCTGTGATGTCAGTGCAGAGGGAGACCCTGCTCCTGCGTGATGTCAGTGCAGAGGGAGACCCTGCTCCTGCGTGATGTCAGTGCAGAGGGAGACCCTGCTCCTGTGTGATGTCAGTGCAGAGGCATGCAGTTATAGGGTACAAGACAGGACTTACAATTTACTCTCAGCATGGACTAACCGTGAATGAACCCAATTAGTGAATTATCAAATGGCGAATATTATAAATGACCCTTACATGAATAGATTTTTGTTTTGATATACAGTTTATTAAACAGCTGGATGAAAGGTGATAGTGTATTGAATTGTTTTCCTCAGTTTAATACACTGGGAATAAAAATCAATGGGATTTTCCAAGCCTTTCTGTGCTGTAGACAATAATCCCCGACACACAGGAAATTTTACCAGCAGTTCGGAATGTGTGTCACTTCCATATACTTCAATATAAATAATACATTGAAGATTATATTTCTTTATTGCTTTGTGCTATCATTGGAGTAACCAAGGCTTTGAAAGTATTTCTTTCTTGTCATGATCGATGTAACCACAGTCTCACAAGAGCCCTGTTTTCTTTCTGTCATCAACTTCTTCATTTTTACAGCACAATACAATGAGTTCCTTATTCAAGGCAACTGCAAAGGCAAGGTGAGGTTTTCTCATAGATTCAAGAGTTTCAGAATAGGGGGAGAATGACTTGTTTCCCGAATAATCAAGTTAAAAATTGAAGTCACTTAAAAACAATATTAAAATAAAATCAGGTATTGGATTTATTAATATATTTATATGCTGGTGTGGTGCTCTTTTTATGAACGTACAGTTTTGTAGCGCTGTGTTCACTACTTTTAAAAACGGCTTGTCATTTTTCAAAACTATAATGAACTGCAACTGAAACCACACATTTCACAATTGTAACAGTTGAATACTGTACCAGCATTGCTGGTTCGCTGCTGGTATCCACTTCAAACACACACAGCATTACTGTGCTGCTGCTGCCACTTTCACTTTGAAGCCTGCGCTTGGTTGTCTGACAGTTTCGGAGGTTGACTGCCACTTTTCCATTTTAGAAGATATTTTCATTTCCACATAACAACAGCATCTTTGAAAGAGGAAGCAGCTTCAAATCTCATTTTACTTTTTTTTTTTTCATTTCATTCGGAGTGGTCCTGGGTTCTGTTGCTCCTGTATCCAGCAATTAACATTTTTCTGGAAATCTGTCTCTGAGCTCATCTGAAGAATCTGGGACTAAACAAACTTTCTCCTCCCATTCATATCATGTGACAATGTGACCTTTCAACCCTGCCAGCCCCACCAGCTCTACATTTACAAGGAGAGTGGTCTGGCAGAGGTGAAAGGTCACATTGTCAATAACCATATAACCTAAGCTACATATTTCTATGGCAGACAACTAGAACTGAAGATGGGTGCAAATTTGGTACTATGGCACTAGATTTCAGTGCCAGGGTACCTCGTATAGCCCCAGCAACATTCAATTCTGGCGCCAGTAGACATTTTAAGTTTATTTTTTAACAAACATCCTTAGCATGATATAAATATGGGTGTGATTAGATATGGGGGTACATTTTTTTTATAAATATTTACTGTAACATAAAACACCAAAAATTAATTGAAGAGCCAGGGGCTTGATTAGGGTTAGGGTTTGATCAGTTAGCTCCAGTTGGCTCTCTAGTGTTAAACTTTCAAAACAGTTAGCACCAATTTTTAAAACGATTTGCACCTTAGCAAAGTCTTGTGAAAGAATATAGTTTTTGAGTAATGTCAATATCAACCACTCAGAATGACTGCTAAACATCATAGACAATGTGGGGAAGCTATAAAAAAAGGCCAACGAAATGCTCTGATATTTTGTGAAAAGTGTTGAATTTAAATCAAGGGAAGTAATGCTAGAACATTACAATGCATTAGTAAGACCTCATCTAGAATATTGTGTCCAGTTCTGGTCACCTCACTACAAAAAGGACATTGCTGCTCTAGAAAGAGTGCAGAGAAGAGCGAATAGAATTATCCCAGGTTTAAAAGGCATGTCACATGCAGACAGGCTAAAATAATTGAATCTATTCAGTCTTGAACAAAGAAGACCTTTTAGAATTCTAAAAGGTATTGACAATGTTGACCCAAGGAACTTTTTCACCCTGAAAAAAGAAACAAGGACCAGGGGTCACAAGTGGAGATTAGATAAAGGGGCATTCAGAACAGAAAATAGGAGGCACTTTTTTACACAGAGAATCGTGAGGGTCTGGAATCAACTCCCCGGTAATGTTGTCGAAGCTGACACCCTGGGATCCTCCAAGAAGCTGCTTGATGAGATTCTGGGATCAACAAGCTACTAACAACCAAACGAGCAAGATGGGTCGAATTACCTCCTCTCGTTTGTAAACTTTCTTATGTTCTTATAATAAGGGTAGTTAAAAAAAAAAATTAAAAATACAAATCAGAAGCTACTTAAACACAGCTGAAATGAAATAGTTAATAATAGCTTATCATTATATCTGTAGGCAGTAAAGAGCTTTAAATAAAGACTACTAAAAAATGTGCTTAAAAAATACTAGATTTTTCTCCGCTTTATTACGTAGAAATGTGTTACCGTTACTTGACCATAAAATGTATGTTGAAACAGTACAAAGCAATCATTTCAATATATACTGGCGTAAGTAGGCAGCTGGGTAAATGTGAAATAAATAAATAAATATAAATAAAGCCAAATATAGCAGTTTCCATGGGGCGGGCAAGCTTTCTGCAGAAGTTTTCCTTGTGTGGCTACTCTGAATACTAGAAGTGGGAGTGAGAGGAAGGATGACGTCATTCGTGTGGTTGGCTGGAGGTGCCGTTGCCAGACGACTCGGTTTTAAGTGCTCACTGTCTCTCTTGCTGCGCCTGGGTGTCCTGCATTTTCAGTGGCTGTTTAAATGCCCTGTATTACAGAGCTGCTGCGTGCTTTTGAACTTCACAGGGATCCTGGAAAGTCGAATTTAGGTAAGGAGAACTCTGTAAACCACGTCATTTCTCGGTAGTGTTATCAGGAAGGTTTTTTTTTTTTTTTTTAATTTTTTTGCGTGTGCTTTGAACTTGTAGCTGTTGGTGAGAAAGTTGCGCATCGTTATTGGTACAATATAGCTTTAACTGTAGGCTACACTAGTCCAAAAGCAGAGGTCTATATTCAGTACAAATCTAGAGTAGGAATATACACTGCGCCCGGCTCTAATTTATTATCAATCACATTCAATTATCAATTAATTGAATGAACACTTTCTTCATCAACCAAATACGCAAGAGTAATACCGACAAGCGAAACGTTCCGCTCCCCAGGCGGCGGCTGTTCTTTTAGTCCCAGATTTGTTGCGCATTTGAAATGCATCTTACCACAGTGATGCGCACACCCGTTCTACTGTATATCTGTTACTATGCAGTTCATTTACAACCCATTCCCTTTACCTAAAACGTGAGGGCAATAAAATGTAATCATTTTAACAGCTTTTGAAGTACTAAAACTACCGATGAAGGGCCAGAAAGTCATACATCTATAGCAGGGGTCTCCAACCCTGGTCCTGGAGAGACACTGTGGCCTGCTGCTTTTCGTTTCAACCAATCTGTTACTTAATTGAACCGATTATTGGCTTAATTACTCAGGATTATCTTTAGCCACTGCTAATGTAAGGACACCTAGAAAACCTTGTGGATAGGGGCTCGCCAGGACCAGGTTTGGAGACCCCTGATCTATAGGATGCGGAAAGCACCAAAACTTGAACCATGCAAGGTCAGAAAGTGGTATGTCAGATTTTGGTACATGTGCAATCAATTACTGTAATCATAAGGTTTGCAGTAACATTTTAAAGCAAATCGAGTTAATTAATATTTTATATATATATATAAAATTTTTTTTTTTTGCAAATTACTGGAACCAGACAACCAGTTTCTCTTAAAAAAACAATTCATGCTGCTCAAGCCAAAATGATACGCCACTTCAAAGTTGCACAAGTAAGCATATTTACAAGACCTAGGGTATTGCAGATGATAAATATTTGCACATTACTTTCTTAATGGTGAGAAAATATGATTAATTAAAAACGATGTAAAAGTATATAGTGTGAAACACTGAGGCAAGGGTGCTTTTTTTGATTTCAGCGGTATTTATCATGCATTATTAGCGACTTAATTTTAAATACAGCGGGATAAGTTTGGATGATAAGTAGCAGACATTGTGTGTATTCCAGTGTTTAACGAACTCCTATGTTATGAAAGAGGTAAAGCACATGGCCATTTTACAAACTGACTAAGTTATACTGCATATTTAATATCCTCTGTGTGTTGTGCATCTCATTTTGTAACATGTACGTGCATTTAAAAAAAAAAAAAAAAAATTAAGGACTGGAGGAAACTCTTTGAAAATAAGGCCCCTGATGTTTCAAAATGAAAATACTTGATTTAGCGTTCGAGGGTTTCTGTCCAAACTGCATATTTGACACACATTAACACATCGCCCGTGCGTTATCAAAACATTTCAAATAACATTTGAGTCTGTGTCCTCTGACCTATACGGGTTTGTAACCTTGGTGTTCTTCTGTAGGGTTCACATCATTAGCACTGCCAAGTGCCAGGAAGTGTTTTAGGTTACCATTCCTCTTT
Source organism: Polyodon spathula (assembly GCF_017654505.1). Lineage (NCBI taxonomy): Eukaryota > Metazoa > Chordata > Actinopteri > Acipenseriformes > Polyodontidae > Polyodon > Polyodon spathula. Next base: position 3,383,644 of record NC_054573.1, on the reverse strand, counting down.
TAGGTGCTGTGAAAGCTGGAGGTGTTTGGTAATGATTCAGCAGTGCCACAGCTACCTAAGAGAGTTCAGAGAAACAGACAGGCCGCTCTGCCAAGGGCCAGGTTGTTTTGACAGTTTAGCTGCCTGTTCTCGTGAGTGATACTAAAGATGAGCCCTCTCCCACTGTGGGTTACTCACGAAATGGCGTTTCCTTCATTCAGTGTCTCGCAGCGTCTAATGAGTTCATTTAAATGTGGTTTATTAAAAAATATAGACTTGCACAGCTCTTTTGTCATGTCTGTGCTGTGAATAAAGCTTGCTTGGGGTCAAAACAATGACACGTAGCCACCCACAAGCAAGCAAGCTGTAAAACATACATGATTAACAGTGCAAGAATTACAAAGAAGCAGTGAACTAAGGAACTCAAGTGATTGTTGTGAGAGACAAATTAAATATAACACACTCAAGGATAGTGCTAAAAGAAAAGGGTTATTATTGTTGAAACTTTGTCAAAGATTGTTTATGGATTCTTTTAGCGTTAGGAGAAATGAATGTACTGATATTTTGAACAAGTTTTTTTTTTTTTTTTATCTAATAAAGTGTTTAAGTTTTCAATATTATTGGATGAAAGGATATTCTCGCTGAAACTGGCCAAGCACCTTTATCACAAGTTATCGAGAGTCAAGGGAGGTGTAGGAGGCAGCTGTCATGTTATTACTAGTCACACACCCTTTTCTCATTTTGTTTCTTATGCTAGCTTTCTAAAATAGGCATTCCGTTGTTCTCCCAACAGTTAAGATTGAATGAAAGAGCAAGCAGAGGGCTTCCAAAAAATATAATGTGGCACGTCATCACGTGCTGCTGCAACTGTTTAAATAACGTACCTGTCACTTCTTTTCATTAACATCCTGACAGCTTTTTACACTGATAACAAGCTCTTTTCAAAGCGGCCACACTGGTGCACTGGGGTTTGAGATCTATCCGCAGGAAAAGCGATTAAAATGAAATAAATAAAATAAAAACTTGAATGCTTTGGCTTTTCTGTTCCGTACCACATCATGTTACCTGTTTGACAGTGCGAGCAGTAATCCTTACGCTGTCGCTGCACTAGAGCGGACATTTTGAAAAGAGCTTTGAAACAGACTTTAAAGTTAGAAGTGTAAAAAGTTGTCGGGACAGTGAAAATAAGTTACAGGTGTAACGGTATGTTTTTCTGAACCCCTCTATTTACTCTTTTAAAGTAATTTTGTAACCCTCTGTTTAATTACTTGACCGGACTCCCCAGGCATCTCTCTATTGACAAACCAAATGTTTGCAGAAAAAGCCTTAGATGATTCTCAGAAACATGTTTTATTGCTCAATATTATTTTTCAGTCTAATAATCAAGTCAAATAAGAAATTATCAATGATACCACGATATAGTGATTGTGCCAACCCTTGTGCAAGTCATTGTTACATGTGCATTTGATGGATATAGGTCAGTTTCACTACACTTGTATATGCAGCTGTCAGTGACATTCAAATTACAGAGCAAGTAAGAAACAAAGGTGTGCTCTAACAGTGAGGTTTTTAATTGGGAGTATTTCCCTGGAAGTGCTTATCTTTTATTTAGCAGTTATATGCTTTCCACTTTTATAATGCATTTGATACTAAGCCTGTGTTGCTGTTATAAGGTTTGTTTTAGATAGTTTGATAGGGTTTAAGCTGAAGGCTTCGAAACACCCTCCACTCTTCCAAATGAAAAAAGCAGAGGTTTTGAAAAAGACCAGGACATTTCTTTGTATGCGTGGCATTGTATCTGATGACTGATGAACCATCTGAGCCAGAACTGTCCAGCGTTTGAAAGAGAAAGAGAGAGAGAGATAGAGAGAGAGAGAGAGAGTTCTTTGCCACCTCCAGGACTTTTTCCACTGTGTAAAATTCTTGTGTAAAAGAACAGATACTCCAAACCACAGGTAGGACATAAAACCGGACAGCGCCTGTATATTTATTGATTTACAAACTAAACAAACAAGGGAGTCCTAACTAAGCTTATATCTGCTGTCTACCGGTTACCAAAACAAATACACTTCACAAGTGTCACGATACCTTTTCAGGTCTGACCACGCAGGAATCCTTCAGATGTTACTCTTAACACAGACACAGACCAGACATTCTGACCTGCTTATATACCTGCATGTCTAACTACCAGGCAGGTGTCCCTCATTAAATTAGTGCCTCAATAAAACAATTAGACAATTAAACCTCTCACTCCTTTTTGTCAACCCGCTTAAGCCCATCTTATGAATGTAATTTTATAATTATCAGATGAAACTTTATGTACGCAAGCACTCTTGTCTTCTTGGTATTTCAATAATGGCATCGCTGTTAAAATTCAAATTTAATAGATTAGGATTTAAAACTAAGTATAGTGTCTACAGCAAGTATTCTGGCAAAACTTGACAATGTTTTTTTGCTAATAATGGTTGCAATAAAAAAAAGCGATTATGTTTTTTTTCTGTACAAAACCACACAGTACATGCAAATGAGGTACTCAGATCTTATTATAGTTTTTTTTTTTTTTTTTTTTTTTTTTCTCTGTACAAAACCACACAGGTCATGCAAATGAGGTACTCAACATTCTAGAATAATATCTTAGTGAGAAAAAAACTGGAACTTTTGTGTTTAAGTAAACAGCGTATGGTATATATATATATATATATATATATATATATATATATATGGATATGGATATATGCCTATATATATACATGGCACATGTGTGTGATGGGCTGGAGCTGCACAGGGTTGGAAATCCAGTTTGGCAGGACTTCATGCTTTCTTATTGTTTCTGTGCACTGGGGTTTTGTGGCACTTGCTAGTTTTTAAAAGTGTTGGATTTTGATTGTTGTCTCTGGTGTGGTCTGGTGGTCAGCTTGAGTGAAGGGACAGTGTGTCACAGTGTGAGACCCGAAGGAGTGTAACCTAGCAGTCAGGAAGGCAGCTCAGCTCAGCTACTGACAATGGAACAATATTATCCTGCTATTATCAATATTTTGTTTAGTCTTAATTATTGCACTATAAAAGTGTTATGGAAAATCCTTCAACAGGTGATCATCGTGTTTGCGAAGGCTGTAAAAGATTGGGGCCACTGTTATAGAGGGGTATAGTTGCTCTCTCTTTCTAAAGAGATGCTGGAGGGGGACTCTTGAGTGTTCTGTGATCAGAGAACTAATTCAGCTTCTCCATCCCATGTGGGAGAGAACCGTTGATACAGCCACATAGCAGACTGAAAAAAAGTGTGTGAGAAGAGGTAGAACATTTGGCAAGAGTGATCATTTTAGGCAAGAAGTGGTGTCGTCTAACCCTACCTAACAGTGGTGAGGCCTGGGGTCGTTTTGTCAAAATTTGTAATCTGGATCAAAATAATCTGGATTTTCTAATCCTATATTTTGTGATCGGGATTACTTTTATCTGAATCATTTTGATTTTTTGATTCAGAAAATGTCACTGTTGGATTACATTTATCCAGATTACAAATAATCAAGTTTATGAAACCTGATTTTTGAAGTAATTCTAATAGTTTATAGTAGGGATGGGCACCAATATCGATAATAATTTCCATATCGCGATATCGTGGAATTAAAAAAACAAAACTTCCCGTACTTTTTTATTGTTAAAATGGTTATTTAAAAGTTAAATCCACGTTCCAGGCAGGATCAAAATGATCCTGATACTTCAGATAAAAGTAATCCTAATCTTTTTTTTAAATTCTGAAAAACCCACTTATAACATTTAATCATGATTAAAAATGCGATTGGATTACCAAAGCAAAGTCCGGACCGTAGTAATCCTGATTGCATGTTGAGGTTTTGGAAAAACCCATTTCACTATATAATCCCGATCAAATGTGGAAATCGGATTACCAAAGTTTTGAAAAACAGGACTGTGGTGGATACAACTGATAGGCACACATTAGTGATGCAATGCTAGAATCCCTTACAGCTGTTTCTTTACTAAAGTGCTACTGGGGTCTGTGAAACAATTCAGCCATGTGCCCAAAACGATTTGATGTGAGAACATAAAAAAATGGACCAATGAGAGGAGGCCTCCGTGCTAGTCCAGCTGATGGATCTAAAAACTTTATCAAGTCAGGTCTTAAAGGACCCCAGTGATTCAGCATCAACAACGTGACTAGGCAGCCCATTCCATCCCCTCGCCACTCTCTGTGTGAAGAAGAGTCGCCTTCAACAACATGACTAGGCAGCCCATTCCATCCCCTCACCACTCTCTGTGTGAAGAAGAGTCTCCTTCAACAACATGACTAGGCAGCTCATTCCATCCCCTCACCACTCTGTGTGAAGAAGAGTCTCCTTCCCTCTGTTCCAAGTCTCCAAACTTGACTGTTGTTGGAATACCCCCACCGTTTGATGAGTCAGAGAGCAGTCGGTAAGCCACAGAGGTACAGAGTCTTATCCAGGCTCTTCCTGTTGCTTGCTGAGACACGCGCTTGTCAGCTCGCTCTCTTACTGAGTTTGTGAACAGCACTTGTCTTCAAGGTGACAACAACAGGAAATGAGCAGAGTCTCCCATGATCTCTCATCAGCAAAACAGCATTCTTGTTTAAGACTTTTCATAGACTGGAGTGAAGCTTGTTTATCAAATTGGGTTTTAAAGGATCCCGATGATTCTGCCTCAACATCATAACCCCTTCCAACCCCTCAGCACTCACTGTGTGAAGAAGAGTCTCCTTCAACAACATGACTAGGCAGCTCATTCCATCCCCTCACCACTTGTTGTGTGAAGAAGAGTCTCCTTCAACAACATGACTAGGCAGCCCATTCCATCCCCTCACCACTCTCTGTGTGAAGAAGAGTCTCCTTCAACAACATGACTAGGCAGCCCATTCCATCCCCTCACCACTCTCTGTGTGAAGAAGAGTCTCCTTCAACAACATGACTAGGCAGCCCATTCCATCCCCTCACCACTCTCTGTGTGAAGAAGAGTCTCCTTCAACAACATGACTAGGCAGCCCATTCCATCCCCTCACCACTCTCTGTGTGAAGAAGAGTTTCCTTCAACAACATGACTAGGCAGCCCATTCCATCACCTCACCACTCTGTGTGAAGAAGAGTCTCCTACCCTCTGTCCTAAAGTCTCCATTTATTGCTTGTGAAAAACGGAGTAGAATTTATGTTATGAACTCCTTTTAAGATTTTAAAGACCTCACTCTCCCAGTCACTCTTCGCTAGACTATCCAAAACTGTAGTGTCCTTTCTGCAGTGTGGGGACCAGGACTGAACACAGTATTCTAAGTGTGGCCTCACCATTGCATTATACAACCTTGTATGACCTTCTCTTTGCTGTATACTGTTACCTTACAGCCAAGCGTTCTACAAGTTGTTTGGACTGCTTCCCCTCTCTGCTTCCATTTCCACAGCCAGGAAATCTGCTGCATCACCTGGGTTGCACCATCCTAATAGGATCAATACTGCAGTTAGTATCATTTTTACTGACTGAAGTGCACACAAGGGACTTCATACACGGTTATTTTCCACCACCTTCTTACACAAAGATGCTTATTTTAGTGATCTGGCGCTGTCTGGATCATTGAAACAGTCTGCAGTATGTTTCATTCTGTCTGAAGCCCTGAGCTCAATCCCTCCCTGCTCTAACAGTGCACACACAGCTTTCCAAAAGCAAACTGACAGTGTGGCACAACAGGAAGGGCTTCTCAGTGTCTTTCTATTCTAACCACACACATTGCAGACCAGCACCGAGCATCACTCACACACTTATCATTTTAATTGTTCATTGTTTTACTCTGATAGAAATAACTACAGTCACATTCACTATATCCCTCTTTGCAAAGGGGCTGGTGAATTCCTACTAATGCCGACTGCATACTGTGCCCAATTCTGGTCACCACAGCACCAAAGGAGCATTGTGCCCCTGGAGAGAGTAAAGAAGAGCAACCAGGCTAATGCCAGGATTAAAGGACTGAGCTACGAAGATGAGACGTAAATCTCTTAGCCTGGAGCAAAGAAGAACCAGGAGAGACATGATCAAAGTCTTTAACATCTTCAAAGGAGCTGACACACAGTAGTGGACCCTAACCAACACAGAAACCAGGACCAGAGCAGACTGGTGGAAATTAAGTGGCGATAGACTTCGGACACACAGAGAGTGGTGAGGATATGGAATGGGCTACCCAGTCATGTAGTGGAGGTAGAATCGCTTTGATCCTTTAAAACCGCGATTGAAAAAGTTCTGAGCTCAGCCCGCTACTAAGAACTGGACGAGCATTGTTGGGCTGCATGGCCTTGCTTCGTTCATAACTGTTCATATGAATGAAATAACCAGGTTTCATCATAAAATGTGAACCTTCATATACCACCAGACTGATGCTGTCAATAACGCAGCAAACGTTTCTCTGGATTGATATGTTAAATTGTGACGTACAGATGGACAGTCAGACAGACAGCCAAAGAATGTCCTTGGGAAGTTTCATGACAATTGGATAAGTGCTTTCTAGATCAATGTATATTGAAGAGAAATACATCTAGTTTGTCATTGATTTTTCTTTCTGTATTCTAAATGTATGTAAACCTGGAAGGGGGTTGAATGACGGGGTCATAATGAATATGATCATCTTTGGTTCACACTCTGTTAAACATACCTTGAAGCCGTACAAATGTTAAACATGTGTTCTGTTGGTAAAACATTATAAAAACATGCTTAAACATGGCCTGCAGTGTACTGTGGTGAAATGATCAGGGTTCTGATACAATGCTACCCTACTAATTTCCTCCACTCATGTTCTGTTGTAGAGACTATAAAAAGTCCCAACCCCTCCTCCTTCACCACCTGCCCACCATGGAAAGGAAAGCAGCACGCTTGACACCCTAGTACTGTATTTAAAAACTTAAAAAAAAACAGCAATAGACTAACCACTTGGGTCCGGACCCTGTTGATTCAGCAAAAGCACAGCAAAGTGTAATAAAGCATAGGCAGGCATTGTAAAGCACAGAGAGGTCTGGTAAAGCATAGGGAAGCATTGTAAAGCACAGAGAGGTCTGGTAAAGCATAGGGAAGCATTGTAAAGCACAGAGAGGTCTGGTAAAGCATAGGGAAGCATTGTAAAGCACAGAGAGGTCTGGTAAAGCATAGGGAAGCATTGTAAAGCATAGGGAAGCATTGTAAAGCACAGAGAGGTCTGGTAAAGCATAGGGAAGCATTGTAAAGCACAGAGAGGTCTGGTAAAGCATAGGGAAGCATTGTAAAGCACAGAGAGGTCTGGTAAAGCATAGGGAAGCATTGTAAAGCACAGAAGCATTGTAAAGCACAGAGAGGTCTGGTAAAGCATAGGGAAGCATTGTAAAGCACAGAGAGGTCTGGTAAAGCATAGGGAAGCATTGTAAAGCACAGAGAGGTCTGGTAAAGCATAGGCAAGCATTGTAAAGCACAGAGAGGTCTGGTAAAGCATAGGGAAGCATTGTAAAGCACAGAGAGGTCTGGTAAAGCATAGGGAAGCATTGTAAAGCACAGGTAAAGCATAGGGAAGCATTGTAAAGCACAGAGAGGTCTGGTAAAGCATAGGGAAGATTGTAAAGCAGGTTGGTAAAGCATAGGGAACATTGTAAAGCACAGAGAGGTCTGGTAAAGCATAGGGAAGCATTGTAAAGCACAGAGAGGTAAAGCATAGGGAAGCATTGTAAAGCACAGAGAGGTCTGGTAGGGAAGCATTGTAAAGCACAAAGAGGTCTGGTAAAGCATAGGCAGGCATTGTAAAGCACAAAAAGGTCTGGTAAAGCATAGGGAAGCATTGTAAAGCACAGAGAGGTATGGTAACGCATAGGCAAGCATTGTAAAGCACAGAGAGGTCTGGTAAAGCATAGGGAAGCATTGTAAAGCACAGAGAGGTCTGGTAAAGCATAGGCAAGCATTGTAAAGCACAGAGAGGTATGGTAAAGCATAGGGAAGCATTGTAAAGCACAGAGAGGTCTGGTAAAGCATAGGCAAGCATTGTAAAGCACAGAGAGGTGTGTTAAAGCCTATTTTAAAACCGATGGTAAATGCACACTATAGCCAAGGAAATCAAATTTTACTGTGGGAATATTTGAATTCAGCAGTGGGGAAATTCGCTTTCTACTGTTTCTGTCTGTGAAAGCACAGTGGTTACTCTTTCAGTGTTCTATTATAAAATACACTTAGAAATATTCACTTTCGTTGCGCTGTGTACTGTAGATGTATTTTTTAAATTCCCCCATAAAAAAAAAATTTCTTGGTTGGTTGACTTTGCTGTTGTGGTTTGTTTTGTGAAACATGGCTGCCTGACTATGCAGTGTTATGTCTCCACAGCTGTGGTTTTACTTGTCTCCTTGTAATCTCTGCGCAGCGCACTCGCTGCTCGCTCACACACACAATACAACTCGTCTGTATCCTGTGCTTATTGTCTTCAAATGAAACCTAGTGAAAGGGACACAGTTTTTCTACAGGACAAATCATGTAAGGGCTGGCTCTATTTTATTGATCTAAACAGCGGTGGATCTTAATACCACCACCTGTAAATCGCTATGATTTTCAGAGGACCTTGTTGTTTTGTTATTTTATATAGTAATGTTAACAAGTGGGTTAATAAACCAGCCCAAGGGGAAAACATGAGTGTAATTAATACTGAGATATAGAGTCATCGTATGTCATTATGTCCTATCACAATTGGAACCTATTAGTAGTGACTACACTTACAATTTCTCTGAATGTGTTGCTCTCGCTCTCAGAATGTCAGCGATTTAAAATGTTTAAACCACAACTGGTTCTATCAAAACAGATTATCAGATTTCCGTCTGTTCTTTTAGATTTAATACCCTCTAATGCGTTTGTGTTGGGTCCCTCTAATCAAGCTGAGAGGGTACTTTCTCTTGCACTCTTTGTATGACTCTTTCAACTGGATTAGAGGTAGCCACCAAACACTCAGAAACATACATTATTAAAAGAGACCCTTACATGTGTTTCAGCTGTGTGGCGGAGCCCTTAAACGAATGTCAAACAAGTTTCTAATTTGATTCTATACCTCTTTTATCCCCTGTGACGGGCACATGGATGAGGTGGCTGTCTATGCATGCTTTTTAGAGTTGTGTGATGAAACTTGTTCTAGACGATCTTTAGCATTGCTGAGAATGCACTGGAAAGCCATGGTTTATGCTAACAGAAACACGCCATGCATTTTACATCATGCACTCTCTATGTAGTTTTCAAAATTACAGTTTTGAAAGAAACATTTTAACTAACATACATTTCCATTTTAAAACACTGGTGCTACACTAAGTTTAAGAAGTCTCTGTTTGCAGGCCATGCTTTCAGACTGTGTTGCGCTTCCTTGGTTGTTTCACCTGAATTGCCCCCGCCTCTACAAAGGCTCCTTTCGTTCTAAGTTGTTATTTTGAAGTTCAGGAAACTTTGAACTATGGGTAAGATTTTGACCTTTTAAACGCTTGATGAGAATCACGTCACAGTACTGCCAACGTCTCGAAGCCCGTATCGAGACAGTACAGCCAGCTTATCATAAAATCAACCATAACTATTAAACACGTACAGTAATTGTGATATATTTAGAATCTTTGAGTATTCACTACAAACATTGAGTTAAGTGATAAATGATTCAACTACAATGTTTAGTTTTTGGCTTCTCCAGATAGATAGTGTGGTAGATATAAATATAAGTGCATTCACTGTATCCCCTTTGAAGGGGCTTCTGATCACCAACAGGGAATTAAAACCCTAAATTATCAGGAAGGTAGAAGGAAGCACACAAGTAGATATCTTTCAAGAATGTGTTCATTATCTCGGTCGGTCAGGATGAAGCAGTCTTCCAGATTCCCTGAACATGTCAGACAGCCCTATTAGCAGTTTTTGTTCTAGAAAGGTTATTTAGAGCAATATGCTAGCATTGCAGTGTGGTCCAAGTGCAGGTTCTTTCTTTCTTAAACAAGCTGTTGTTATTTTAAAGGGAAGCTTTAAATGTCAATGTGTTTTCATGTTGGTTTTGCAGAACTAGCATTCCTTTGAAAGGAAGTCAATATTTGGTGTTATTTGCATGTATGGGGGTCTGTGTGTCTTTGTGTGTGTATCAGTAAGTGTCTTTATTTGTGTGTGGGGGTGTGTGTGTGTATCAGGGAGTGTCTGTATTTGTGTGTGTGTATCAGTGAGTGTCTCTATGTGTGTGTCTGTGTTTGTGGGTGTGTTTGTGTATCGGGGTGTGTGTCTGTGTGTGTATCAGTGAGTGGGTGGGTGTGTGTGTTCGTGTGTGTGTCTGTGTTTGTGTATCAGGTTGTGTGTGTCTGTTTTTTTGTATCAAGGTGTGTGTCTGTGTGTACATCAGTGAGTGGGTTTGTGTGTGTGTTTGTGTGTGTCTGTGTTTGTGTATCTGGGTGTGTGTTTGTGTGTATCAGTGAGTGTCTGTGTCTGTGTGGGTGTGTGTGTATCAGTGAGTGGGTGTGGGTGTGTGTATATCGGTGAGTGGGTGTGTGTGTATCAGTGAGTGTCTGTGTGGGTGTGGGTGTGGGTGTGGGTGTGTGTATATCAGTGAGTGGGTGTGGGTGTGTCCTTGATAGTTTGTCTTGATAAACATTCCAGCTGTGCTTAAATGCTAAAAAGCGTTTTGTATTGAAGTTTAAAGATTAAATAGCATCTAGTTATAGTTTCTTCATTTACTATTCCCTTAGCTTTTCATGTTGTTTACAATCATTTTTAGTGGTTTGTATTGCTGTTTCTCAAATAGGGTTTTTTTTTTTTTTCCACTTGTCAGTATAGTTTGTTTAAGGTGCTTTGACAATGAATCCAGGAGCTGCTGAAAGTGCAGAATTTAGAAATTGTAAAACAGACGACAAACGTTTCAACTAGGAGTCGTTTCAATGTCTTCAATTAATTGAATAATAATATAATATCTTAATTTTTATATAGCGCCTTTCATAGTGGACCACCATCACAAAGCGCTTTACAGAGACAGGCTGTGAACTGCGCATTATATGCAGAGTCACTTCCAATAGGATGCTGATTTAACATCTCATCCGCAGGACGGACACAAGGAGGTGAAGTGACTCGCTCAGGGTCACACACAGTGAGTCAGTCCGTGGCAGAGGTGGGAATTGAACCGGGTAACCTTCTGGTTACAAACCCTGGACTTTGACCACTGGACCACACTGCCTCCTGAAAGACATTGAGAAAGACATTGAATTCAATACATTGCTGATAACTTGGAAGATCACAGGATATCCTTACATGTGATTCAACTTGTTGTCACTTCCTTTTATTTTAATTCCAAGGAAACTTAATTTGATATGAGTGAACTGTAATGCTGAAAACACAATATATTTCATAGGAGTTCATCTTAAAACCTTAACACGAACGAAAACACAATATCTGAGTAATTAGGCAGGAAATAACTTGAAATGATGAGGAAACTGTAAACAAATAGATCAGTAAATGTAATTGATACAGTTCCATGCTCGCAGAATGAGATGAGTCACCAATTTCACAGGCTCACGAGTCACTTACCAGTCACTTGTATTGCTCACCCAACTGACAGTTTACAAAGTCTCGACACACAGAGTAAACAGAAGAGGCTGGATTTGCATCCCGGATGTGACTATCATCACAAAAATAAATGCATCCTATACCCACTAATTGCACGTGTTCTTGGTACAATTAGATAATGCCTGTAGAAAAGATAGAATCAGAAAGGGCCTTGATGTCTGAAAAATGTAGATGTGTCAGGTGTGGTCAGTGCTTTTAGATCATACACAGACAATGCTGCTGCAGGGCTGGTCAGTGTTTTTAGATCATACACAGACAATGCTGCTGCAGGGCTGGTCAGTGTTTTTAGATCATACACAGACAATGCTGCAGCAGGGCTGGTCAGTGCCGTTGGATCACACACAGACAGAGCAGCATGGATATATGTCAAGTGTAACTAGGCTAGATCAGATGACATCTTTACAGAAGCAAGAGCCAGCATCATCTACTTTGGGTAGCCGAGAGATTGAAGACAACTAGTATTAGTATGCAACAGTTAAAAATAGAACCACTTTAAAAAAACAGTTTAATCACAAAAGCGATTCCCCAGATGTACACGGAATTGTAAGCGTGATACAGACGGTCAGGCAGACAGCCCCTCGCCCATCCCCAGAGGCTGATGTTCTCAATAATTATTTGGTGTACGTTATTGAGACTTTGTATTTCTCATGTCCATTGCCTAATAAATAACAATGAAGCCCTCTGGTGGGCATTCATACCACTAAAGCTGCATAGTTTTTAAATGCACTGCCTCATCATTATGCAGTTGGTTGGATAACTCCGAGCCAATGTATGCCTTTCCCTTGTAGAGGCATGGGTTCTCAGGTCAGAGATGAAGTCAGATATGTTGGGCTAAACTTTGGCAGGCAATAGGTGTTCAGTCAGGCTTGGGGTGCACTCTTTCAGGTAATTCTTCCATGGGGTTTGATGAACTTTATATACTGCATTGGGGTGCAGGCCTTGTTTGCTGTTCAGCTTGCATAAATCCAACAGCGGTAGCTTCACCGGCCTGGCACTGGCCATGCCATCTCTTTTCTGAGAACTAAACTCCTGTCACCTTGTTGTTACCTGTGTGATGTCATTGCCCTGCCGTTGCCTGTGTGATGTCATCATCCGCAATGAAAGAAGGGATCTCGTTTTTGAATAGATTTTTTTAAAAAGAAGTATTGTATGAGAAACTACATTTTGTATTGCATTCAAAGGTTGACATTCAATTATAAAATAGTGGATATTTTCAACAACCAACCAATGAAAATTGCAGAAGGCGTTCATGCCCGCTACCTTTTAGGAGAGAAGAGGGATTGAGAGAGGATGCAAAAAACGTTGCTGTTTTTCTACTCACTAAACGTGTTTTAAACCTCTTATCTGTATGAAAAGTGGTATATGGCTCTATACCTTTATTACAAACTCACATTTGGATTAATATACAAATAAAAACATAAATGTGTATTATATACATATTTTACAATTATTATGCAGTGCGTTGATCTCCTATAAACTAACGTGTTTTATTTTTGCCTTTGGCAGGATCAGCTATTGTTAGTCTGAGAAGCCACGATGGATTTACACCAAGTGACCGAGCGATGAACGGCGGCGCTGTGTGGGAATTGAAGAGCCACAAGGGGGCGCAGTTTTACAGAGAGTCGGTGTATCTCTTGGAAGGGCGGGGACGAAAGGCCAGTGAACCAATCGGAAGGCGTAGCTTCAGAGGAATCCCCGACGATATCATAGTGACGTCACTTCATTGATCGGTTGCCAGGGGGACGTCAACTTGGCCCCCTGAGGAGGAGGGGCTACTACGGCCAGCAGGATGGGCCAATCCTCATCGTCCTACTCCACAGTGGCGGCGACGAAGAAGGCGAAAGCGAAATCCTCCGGCAAGGCTGCGAGCAGGGAGGCTACGGCAGGCGGGCGGATGAAAATCCGCCGAATCACCAGCGAGGACCGGAGGGATGACCGGTTCGACCGGGATATAACTAAAAATAAGGAGCTGCCGCGACCGGCGGAGGCGACCTCGGATGATATTAAAACCTGCACAGCAGACGAGATCGGGAGCAAGCTGACCAGGACGGGTTTGTCCGGCGATGCGGACTCCAGTCGAGAGGACAGCAGCGGGGTCGCCGGGGAGAGCACTGCGGGTTCCCAGAGTGCGAGCAGCGGGAGCGGCATCGGGGGGCAGCCGGGGGTCTCCACCTGCGGGGATTCGCCAGCGGACTCGGGTTCAGTAATTCAAACTGAAAGCAGCAATAACGCGGGGACTGCCGCAACAACCGGAGCCAGCTCTGCAGATCCGGAGAGTGGCCGCTGTGCCGTGTGGGAATGCGGGGACCATGAGCGCAACGCTTTGGAGCAAAACATGGAAAATAAAGTCAGCTTTTTCGAACCGGGATCTAGCGTGGAAGCAGTGAGGGGAGCCGCGGACGCGAATTCGGAAGAGGTTGAAGTAAAAAATAAACTCCGGCGCAGCCTGCGAGTGGAGGGTGGTTACGTGGAGCGCAGCGGTGATGTTACTTCGCCTGTGCCCGAAACTTGTAACTCTGACCAGGTACAAAACACCGGGACGTGTCCATCGGTATCTAAAAATGAGACAGGCAGCAGTGCGCAAAGCCGGGGGTGCGCGGTGAACCCCTGCAATGGTGACGCTTTAAGATGCCCTGGTAGTGGAGATTCCCCAAACGCAGACCCCGACTTACAGTTTGGGGTTGCAGATAAAATCTGTGAAGTCCCTGAACGCCTGAGCTTCCCCGGGACGATCCCGCGGCTTATTGTGACCCGGGAGCCGAGCCCTTGCAGGGAAGAAGGGTACAGGGGCGCCGGGGACGCGTCGGACTCGCACCCGGGCGTGGAGTCGCCTTGCTCGGACAGTGGGTGCGGGGGGTCCCCGTCCCCCTCCTTGCTTCTCCGCAAGTTTTCTAGCTCGTCCTCCGCCGGCCTGTCCTCGGCTTCGTCTTTTGAAGAGTCGGAGGACGACTTCACCGGGAGCGACATGGAACCGAACAGCCTGAGCCCGCAGAATACCCTGGGGAGCCCCGACGACACAACGGGGGTAAGCTGTTTACACGTAGCGATGTTACAGACTCTGGCCGTTCATTTGGGGTGCTACTAATTACCACAAAGTACCTTTATCTATGTATTTTATTAAGTGTACAATCGAGCCATTTACACATAGATCACCCCAGCGGTCACAGCCGTGCAGAAGCCGGGTTTACTGTCTTGCAGGGAGAGCCACACAAGCGACAAGAAATGTGTGGAAGGCGGCTAGCTCAGATCGTGATGTGATAAGTTCACAATGATTATTTCCATTAACTGTGTTTGTATAACAATCAATTAAGCTATATCCTCATTTATATAAACGGGTTAAAATGATTTTTTTTTTCATCTTATGGAGTACGTCTGCTCAGTCCTATGCAGTGCATGCATTGCTTGTGCTATTTAAAGTTTGTGCGAGTGTGCTGTTATTTTGGGGTATATTAGCAGCACCGTTCATGTAGAATAGAGGTCCTATGTACGGTTATAATTGACCATTTCCAGGGTCCCAACGTCACTGCTGTTTCTACGAAATAAGCACACGTATTCGAAAATAGCCAGTCGGTCACAAACTGCATTTAACACTCGCTGGAGAGCGCTTTCTCAACATGGGAAAAAAAAAACCAAACATGAACGCAGCACACTTGTATACTGGAGTGGTGTTTCTGAATGTGGGCAAGACTTTCAGACATACCAGGGAGAAACCTTCTCACGTTTATAATGCAGTTTGATTTCACAAAATACCATTCTGCATTATCGAATTTCCAAAGTACATCATTATTAATCTAATTCGGCTCTTTGCCGGTTGCGGGGTTTCGTCTGGCTTTGTACAGCTATGAAAAATATGTTTAAAAATATTCCATGTTTTAAGATAGAAATATTAAAAGAAACTTGGGTTCAGTGACAAATTTCAAAGACTTCTAGTTGGTGTTTAACTTGTTTTTGCATTTCTAAATGTAGGTAAGATTGTGTTTACAGATGCTTCTTGTCTGAAACATTTAATAATGAAGTAAAACTGTGATGCTTGTGATAGTTGTAAACATCAACGTGGAGTTGGCAATCACAAAGCAGACAAACCAGTGTTTCAGATTCTGGGAAAGTATCATACAACAATCCTGTGGTTATGAGTGGCTGCCAAATGTGGTGAAACCGTGTGAGAGAGAGCTGGTCAGACTGGGAGCGAAGATTGTTTATCACTGGGATTTTGTGTCAGGAATGCTAGGGTGGGAGTATGCCTCTTCTGGTGCTGCAGCGTTAGTTCTCATCCGGACCTGAAGCAGACCGGACTGGTAACACCACTCCCTCACAGCACAGCACTTTCAACAAGCCCAGGTCTAATAAATGCAGAGAGCAAGCTAGATTAATAAACTCCCAGTGAAACTCATGAGAAGAGTCGGGTCACTGCGTATGTCTAATGCAAGGGAAGGGGGTGTCCAGTCCTGGAGGTGATGGGGACCGTACTCTTACAGTTTTAATGAAACTTGGTCATGACATTCCTCCTAAAGTTTTTCATTTCACAATGTGGGAGATCCACTTGCATTTTGCCATTGTGCCCATGTGCTGTGCATGTAGGTTGTGATGCAGAGTAGTAATGTTGTATTGGCAGCTGGGCAGGGACTGTATGTTACTGACAAGCTTGTAGTTAAGACAGAAGTACTGCCTGCAATACTGGTTGCAAACTATCATGAAAGTCCTGTAATGCACTAAAACAGTCACTTTACTTGCCATGAATGGACCGTCCTGTCTTTCTGTACTTAATACACTCAATCTCTCTTCTTTCTTTCCATGATAGCTGTTTGGAGACACAGCCCTTATTTGTAGATGGTTTTAGGAATGCATTTCAAGCAATGTTTGTCTCCAGATCTGTTTAATTTTGTACAGTATTTATATTTTACAGTTGTGTTTTTCATTTGAATATTCAAACCCACAATGCTAATTGAATAGCTAAGAAGATCTGAATATTTGTTTCAGTTTTGAAAGGAATATTCAAACACAACCCATGTATGGAATAGTACGGTGTGTTATTTTCAATTTTTTTTTATTATTTTTTTTAGCCTACATATTTTAGATTTATTTTTCTATGATTGCGCAATCACATCGTTGTCATTCTGTTTCCGGAAATGGTAAATATAGATATGTAGATATAGATATATAGATAGATGGTTGTAATTGGCATTTTATCAGCCTTTTTCAAACATTCACATGGTTCTGTTGTTCTAATGCGTTTGCTCAGTCTTACTTGAAAGTATATAGTGTTAAGCCATGCCCTCCCGCCCCAGGTGATTTTGGAGCAGTGCGATTCGCCCGGTCGTGGACGACAGAGGATTGTGACACAAATAGGATATTGTTCTGTATCCTGTGTTAATTGCCTTTTTTGTGTTATCTGGATTGTTAGGGAAACTACATTTTAGCTTTTTATTTTAAATCGCAGGGGGGAGAAAAAAACAGATTTAATTGTTTTAACAGATTCTTTATTTATTGTAATGTACTAGCACCCCTAATCAACAGCAATATTTTCATATCTATCTTATTAAAATTGGACATTTTTCACTGGATTTTCACACTTCAGGTTAGCCCTGCTCACTCTTCATCTCATTCACGTAACTGGTTTATAACCGCAAGGTCTCTATAACGTGCCAGTGAGAAGTAGGTTAAAGGTTGCACTGGACACCGCTGTACACCAGTGGAATGATCGTAGCCAATTATAACTGTGCTCACAGAAAGCACCAACAAAGTAATCACACCAGCTGATTGTATGTCTTCAGTACACAGTGAATGAAACTACTTTGCTTAAGAATAGACAGACCCGCTGACAGAAGCAATTGCAACAGGCACGGTGACTTTTTGATATGATTGTATATTAACGTATATGAACGTGGTCACAAGCAGTGTTTGTTTGAGTAGTTGTCCCAGGCAGCACTAAATTAAATGCCCAGCTTCTGTTCAGTTGTGTCTGAAGGCTTGTGTGTGCGTCTCAGTGCGTCTGTTATTACCAGTCCATTTTTAGCAAATAGATTTCTGTTTGCACCTCTAGGTTAGCTCTATTAAAGACATGAACCCAGTCCTGGGTTTCAGACCTCCCCCTGTTTAGGTATTGAAAGGTGGCAGGAGTTAGAGCAGATTTAGCAGGGGCCTGATTGCTCAGTCACACTGGAATAAGTTTCTCCTGCGTCCGCAGGTTGACCGTCCGGAGTTGTTCATGCAGCTCTAAGGGAAGAAACACTATGTTTAATCGGGTCAAACTCCTAGCTATGGAATCATTTCAATAATATACTTGATTGGTGTTAGTTTGGAAAGCCGGGTCTGGACACGGGGCTAGTGGGAGTCTCTAACCCTGAATGTAAACTGAAGAGGGCTGTGTGGCTCACTTGGAGGAAGCCGCATCACACAGGGCTTTGTTGTCCCCATCCTGCGTGCCCCCTGGGCTGACGTGCTTCACAGACTGCTGTGCAATGGAACATATTCAGCAAAGCAAATACAGTGCTTAGTCATATGGCATCACGTTTATAAAAGAGATTATGAAATGTGTTCGTGTTCTTTGTGATATTCACTGCTGAGAACATTGCCTGTCATGCCCTTCCTCCTGTACTAAAAATACTTTAGAAAGTTATTGCACCAGGGGTTGAGGAAAAACTATGCTAGGGCAAAAAAAAAAAAAGTGAGAATTGAAAACAGTGACTAAAGTTTCCCTTGCTTCTGCTGATCACAGAGCAAGGGTGTGGACAAGGGGAGAGGATTGGATCACAGCAGCAGCATGAACTAGGAGAGGATTGGATCACAGCAGCAGCATGGACTAGGA
The DNA here is from genome assembly GCF_017654505.1 of Polyodon spathula. Classification (NCBI taxonomy): domain Eukaryota; kingdom Metazoa; phylum Chordata; class Actinopteri; order Acipenseriformes; family Polyodontidae; genus Polyodon; species Polyodon spathula. The sequence goes on along the minus strand of NC_054573.1, from coordinate 3,365,286 downwards.
GAGGATTGGATCACAGCAGCAGCATGGACTAGGAGAGGATTGGATCACAGCAGCAGCATGGACTAGGAGAGGATTGGATCACAGCAGCAGCATGGACTAGGAGAGGATTGGATCACAGCAGCATGGACTAGGAGAGGATTGGATCACAGCAGCAGCATGGACTAGGAGAGGATTGGATCACAGCAGCATGGACTAGGAGAGGACTGGATCACAACAGCAGCATGGACTAGGAGAGGATTGGATCACAGCAGCAGCATGGACTAGGAGAGGATTGGATCACAGCAGCATGGACTAGGAGAGGACTGGATCACAGCAGCAGCATGGACTAGGAGAGGACTGGATCACAGCAGCAGCATGGACTAGGAGAGGATTGGATCACAGCAGCCGATACCCCCAGTACCTCACAGATGAGAAGACATGGGAATGGATCCCTGAGCCTTGGCTTGCTTCAGGCAGTGCAAACATGTCATTGCGGGTGCTCTCTGACTTGCTAACTACCTGTCTGACCTGAGGGTGAAGAGCTTTGCATTCCTAGCTTCGCACTCTCCTCCCTCTCCCTCCCTGATGTGCCTCAGCCTTCTTCTCAGGCCCAGAGTGTCTTTGGAACCTGCACACCCCCCCCACCCCCTGAGAAATTCCGCTTACTGATGTGTAAATGAAAAGCCTTCAAAGGATCTTGACTGGGATTTTGCCCTGCAGGAGCCCATCGACCGTGCAGCATTAACGAATACATGCATGTATTTCTATCGTTTCACAGACCCCTGATTAGCACTAATGTTATACTAGCTAATGTTAGGTTGGTGCTAATTGGGGTTGAACTACCCCATTCTTTTCTAGTGAACTCTAGCTGTAAGGTAGCCCTGAAATGCAGAATGCTGTAATAATTCAGCTGGCTTCGCAGACCTGATTAGCGCTAATCCTGGAGTACCGAGTGCTACCTCTTGCACTCCTTTCCTTGAAAGACCTCTTGCGTAGTCACGTGATCTGTCTGATTTTTGGTGTTTTTTTTTTTTTTTTGGATGTCTCTTGCAGAGACTCTGTCTGTGCTTCACCAGGAATGAACTGAATGCGCAGAAATGTTGAGCTCGCTACACACAGGGAACAACCTTGCTGTGTGGACTTAGCAGGATAAACAAACCAGAAGGTAGAAGATGCCGACAAACCTGTTTAGCGATTTTCGCCGTGGGAAGATAAACCCTTTTTTAAAAAACAAACAAAAAAAAAAAAAACTAACTTGTAAGCATCTGAGGCTGTGATGTGAGCAAGACTGCTTTCTCTTTTGTCCTGAAACAATACCAGTTGTGAGCAGGGCAGCACGCACTCCCTGTGAAGCTGTTTCATTGCTGCTCTGGGAGGCCAGGCTCACTCATTCTCCTCTGTGTGTGAGGATGTGACAATCATTAAATCAATCATTTCCTAATATCCTTCCCACTGCTTCTTCTTTTTCCTGAAAGCTGGGTTTGGTGGGCCAATAAAGGCTGTGTCTTGGGAACTGGTTCTTCAAATTTGACCAAACTTGGGTATTTGTTACAAGAAGGGCCATGCTGCGAGTGTACTTCTGTGTGTCTGTCATCATTAGCTGTTTTACAAGGACCACTCCTCAAACTGTGAAGCAGTATACCTCTTCTGTTCTTTGATAAGTCAAACACTACAATTGTATTTAATCAAAATGTGCAAAACTAATCTGAGAAACTGAGCCCATGCTACAGTATAAGCAAACAAACAAAAAGTGAATAAAATACAATCATGTGTCCTGCTTCTAAAATTGCATATCTATGAAAAATGTGTAATGTTAAACCTATCATCTGTGTTTTGGCTTGCTCTAGTCTGAGTAGTTTTGAGCTTTTAACTCCCCCTTGTGTTATGGAAATGATGATGAAACTTTTGCCATATTTCAAATTTTTGACGAAGGTGTTGCAACATTCAAATGATAATATAGCACAGAGAGTTCTGGTAAAGCATAGGCAAGCATTGTAAAGCACAGAGAGGTCAGGTAAAGCATAGGGAAGCATTGTAAAGCACAGAGAGGTCTGGTAAAGCATAGGCAAGCATTGTAAAGCACAGAGGGGTATGCTAAAGCTTAGAGAAGCATTGTAAAGCACAGAGAGGTATGGTAAAGCATAGGGAAGCATTGTAAAGCACAGAGAGGATCCCAGTGATTCAGCATAAACAACAAAGCTAGGCAGCCCATTCCGTACCCTCGCCACTCTTTGTAAAAAAAAAAAAAAAAAAAAAAAAAAAAAGTGTCTGACCCTCTGTCAAGTCTGTCTCCACTTAATATAACTTTTTATCGTACAGCAACTGGGAGAGGTTGGGTTAATGGGGGCTGCATCTTGGCAACCAGTGGCCCTTTCATTTACAAGAACTTAATCGCCAAATTAAAAGCGAGTATTTTCTGCAGCGCTCTTAAAGATTCAAACAAAAGCCATGTTCCAGACCATGTCAGCTGTCTCCCAGTGACTTGCACTGACGTGAGACTGACTCACTGACTGACACACGGATGGAACTTCACATGATTGAAGCTCGTCTGGAGAGTTTCCATTGCATGTTTTTGTGAAGGCTGTGAAATACAAGGCAACTTTCGGACACCTTTTTTGCTGTAAGTGTTAATACTGGTATCCACGACACCACAGACGCTGAAAGACAAAACTAGCCTCGAGGTTGACTGTGTGATGGACAATACTGCTCAGGGCTTCTTGGCTTGCTAATGCGCCTTTGCTGGGGTTGCATTGAGATTGTCCAGTCCATGAATAGTACTCATTACCACGCAGAGATTCATCGATGTTTTTTTTTTAACTCAACATTAATTACCATGGCTTTTATTTTGCAAACCTCTATTAAACATTTGGAAATACTAAGAGAAACTTATCAACATTTATCAAAGTCTTTTTCAATTCTAGTTGAAACGTTTGTGATATCATTTTAAGTTTCATTTAGTAATTGCGTGTTTGATAGTTACAGAAGCTGACTGATAGATTTAATCTGGTGTTGGAGATTCACAACTGAAGTGTTATATTAATACTACATTCTTGTCTTCGGTTGTGTTTGAAGCTTTTGTACAGAGTTCTTGATTTTGAATAGCAGCGTTCAGTGCATCAGTTATTACCTTGCCCATGTTTAGGAAGCTGCTTGCATTATAATAATCGCTTGAATCATGGAACTTGTGGAACTCTGTTTGGCACAGACGTTTTGCAAGGTAATCCCTTCCTGTATACAGCAGTGTACAATCGCATACATGACATGATCTTTGTAACAGCAGGGAATTGAACTATTAAAAACTATATCTTGGGAACCGTGTGTCTGATTTTGCTGAAACGGTACTGACCCCTCCAATGCGTTCTTTATGTTCTAGTTCAGGGGGTATTTACAGTACTGATGCATCTAATAATGTTCAGAGGTGAGCGACAGTATTAAAGACTACAGCTAAAAACAGTGTAAGAAACAGAGACATGTAAAGCGCAGCACTTGCGTCAATGTATTTGTAATGCATTGCTAAAGGTCCTGACAGGGGAGATGTATGGCACATCTTCTAATTGTGCTCATTGCGTGTCTGCGATTCTAATTTGAGAAGATTCTGTTTTCACCGTCAATGAATTGCCGAACAAAATAAAAAACATAGATAGGCGTAAAAATATCACCAGACACGTGAAATGTCCCCTTCTTGCACGGGACAGAGCGATCTTTAACAGGAAGGTTTGTGATCTTTGATGCAGCTGGTGTCTTTTTGGTTGAAGACCTTTTAAAGAAATCGCGCAGCTCTATGCAGTGTGTGTTCAATCATTAACTGGAAGCAAACTGAACTAGCTGCCAGTTTCTTGAATGCAGTGTATATAAGTAATAAAACATATATAAATTTACACTACTTTCAAAAATGGGAATTTTCACAGGAACTGCATATTGCACAGCAATGGGTACATTTCACAGAGAGTACTGTAAAAAAAAAAAAAAAAAAGAAGTCTTGCATATAAGATGTTAGCAGGATAAATTTCTTGTCTTTCATCCTTGGGGGTCTGATTCTTGGGATATACAGTGTGGAGATTTCTGTTAATAGATGCTAGGTGGTGCGAAGGATTAATTCACTAGCCTCTGTGCTTTTTAGCGTCTCACGTTCAGACGTGAAATGTCCCCCAGAGGAGATTAGTATAATTGTATAATGGATTCCATACAAATCTTTGTCTAAGAAGCCCCAGAGAGTCCAGGCGTGGCAGACAGGCAGGGATGTTGAGGTCGGAGTGTAGAGGTGTGCTATCTCCCTCTTCTGTTTCTCTTTACCACTTCTTCCTCTCTTGTCTCATTCAGATCTTAGCTAAATTGCTGTCCTCACGTTTTCAGTTTGTGTAAACAAAAAGTCCCAGTCCAACTCGAACAGGGTGTAGTGTACTTAAGATGGCCAGTGTAACACTCACAGCTGCATGTGGGTGAGAAAATTTAATGGCATTTTTAAGTAATGTGCTGTAGTAGTAATGAATACCATGCGTAATATATAACCACATACTGCTGCAATTAGCAGCAGGAGCATGCATGTTGTGAATTGGTGGCAGTGTGTTTTGAGGGGGAGGGATGTAAACAAACTGGAGTATCAACAAGTTTTACTTGACTGCATGTAGGAAGTGCTGCAGCTGTGACCAGCAGGTTTGTTGCCTATGAAATCTAGAACTACCGTTGGCGTTATAAATAACAAATCCTTGGTAAGAAAAAAAAAAAAATTGAGTATTTCCCTAAGCTAGTTTTTCTAGAAGTTGAGAATTATTTTGTTTGTTTTCTCCTGTCTAGTTAAACTGACAGACAGAAACCACAAGAGCGGCGGTCCTAAGCATGTGTAATGGAAAATTCAGAAGAAGGTGGCTCTGTTGCTAGGCAACCGGGTGACGTTGCCTTAGTCTTGAGTTTTTCTGCTTTTTTTTTTTTTTTTTTTTTTTTTTTGCAAGTTTTTTTCAGTGAGCTGCTGCATTAGGGTAGGGAAGACGTTTTTTTTGCTATATCAGTTTGGGCTTCAGAACGTTTTCTTTTGAGATCCTTCAGTTGCAAAAAAAAAAAAAAAGCCTTGGGCAATAATGTACTTGAGTTGAATGGGGTTGCTTGTTGGCTCCAAGTGGATTCGTTTCCGATGCTAGGGGGCGAGGATGATGAGCTGGCAAGTCTGTCTTTCACAGCTGATTCCACCATGGTGAGCCTTTTACCTTCTGTCGTGAAATGTTTCTCTCAATTTGTGTGTTTATTTATCGAGCAGTACTGCCCAACACATTACAGGGAAGGTGAGAAGACTCCCATTGCATAGAAGTTTGATCCATTCCTGGTTTTACTAGGAGTCTAATATTCACCTGAGCATGTTACCTATACACTGGGGCTAGCCAAGCTCATAGTTAAATCTGGAGTGGGTGAAACACTCCGTCCATGATAAATACCGTTTCGTTAATCAACAGCCATTTGATACATGGCGATTTACTGTAGTGTTTAAAATGTATTCCATGCTGAAAGGCTGCTCTTTGAATTCCTGCACAGCAACAGAATGTATAGCTGACTGTATCCTGCAAAGCAAGCCAAAGCAGCAGTGATATCTTGAATTGGTAAGTGCTGCATTCCACTGCACAGAGCAGTGTTTCCTCGATGGGGAACCAGGGTTATTTTACTACTGGGTTTTTTTTAAATTTATTTTATTACTGTAATATGGTACCAATTCTGCCTGTTCCAAAATTATGCAATAAGTGTATGCATTGGTCGACCAGTTGAGACATGCCGCTGCAACTTGGATGTTCAATAAAAACATGCTGGATTTATTTTTAGGAATACTAAGAGAAGCTTAATCCAATGGCAAACATTTTCCACTGGAAGTTTTTTTCAGTGCCATCTGACATTTTGCATGTTCCCTATGCTGAGCTCTCTCGGTTTTAGTTGAAACCCCTGGGGGACATAGGCTTGCCCGTATGGTACTGCGACAGTCGTAGGGACGCCAGGTCAAGCAAACCCATGTTTCAGCGGGTGTCTTCATCAGTGTGCCAGGCTGGAAATCTACATGCAAAAGAGTAATGTTTGGTTTCACAGTGGCTAGTTACCATTAATCTTGGACTAACTTCTAGTAATTAAAGTAACATTTGGTAGCACAGGATTGGTGCTGTTCTGGGTCTGTGAAACCAGTCAATTTTTAAACACAAACTGTAACATGGTTGTTACTAGTTAGCCTGGGTTATCGATAATAATGTAAATGCATCAAACTAACTATACAGTTGCAAGCAAAGGTTTGTTCCTAATGCATGAGCACAGTATTGGAAAAAGTCCAGGAGAAAAAAAGTTCTCAGGAGAAAGACCGGATTTAAAAAAACTGCTAGGAAATAAACTGCCGCCTTGAAGTGTCCTTTGTATTGGTGCAGTACAAGCGTGAATGATTAGCTGTTTTGGAAGTATGACAAAGTTGCAAAAATGTGCCCTGAAATTCCTGCCCATGCACGGGTCAGGAACAGGATGGGAAATGTGGGCAGTTCAACGGTGTATAACGTCAGCACTGCGTCTTATCATTTAGCCAAGTTTTCAACTCCAGTAAACAAGCTTGCATGTGCTGAATTTGTTCCAAAAACGGCAGAGGGAAATTCCAGCTTCTGTACTGTATATCAAGAGAAAAAAAAAAAGCATTGCATTTCAGTAACTGTACTTTCTTGTACTGGGTTCCGTGTGCCAAAGCTGTTCTCAGCAGCCACTGTAATGTGGGATTGCCCCCCTGTGGATAGCGGCCAGGCAGAGCAGGCTTTCCAATTGCTTCTCCAAGTGCAGCCAACACAGTGATTCTAGAAGTAGTTGTTTATTACAATAGTGGTAAACATATCTGTTAATATGTCAAGAAATGAAGCCAAGCTTTCAGATTGCGTTGCACTTCCTTGGTCTCCTGGAGAGTGAAAATGTAACTTGAAGCTACTCTCTCTTTCAAACGTTAGAGGAGGGGAAGGGTGGCCTCGCTTATACAGACAAAACCTGAGGACACTTCCTTGTAGTATTAAATCCTGTATATTTCCAACATACTTTAGCACCAGCTTTCATCATCATGTTAAAACCTGTGCACCTGTGGGGTTTCGAACAGTAAATCTCCGCTGTGCGAGAGTCAGCGCACAGTCTCTGTTCCCCAGCCCTGAATAGCCAGTGAAGGAGGCTGGGAGGATCCCATCAGCACCAGGAGCCTGTCTGCTTTTGTTGTGGCTCCCCCCTTCCTGCTCTGAGAGCATTAGAGGGGCAGCGCTGCCATTGTGCCTCCTGCCCTGCCAGCTTATTGTCTGTGCATCTCCCTGGCTGTGGAGTCTGTACTAATGAGTGGAGAAGCACACTGCATTGCTGCTGACTTGGAGACATACTGCAACAGTTTGTTGTGCAGTAGAGCTCTTGTGACACATTTATGATACTAGAAGTATAGCCTGCTGGTACGGTGAGTAGTGCATTATATTTCTGTGTTTACTACTATGAATTGGGTGTAGCAAAGCTTACAGCTTAAAGGATTTACAGTAGACAGTATAGCTTGCTGCAGAATGATGTGCCTTGTGTTGCTTTACGGCTATGGACAGACGTTTTGCATCGCCCTTTACAATTAACTCATTTTGCTTCATAAAGTCAAATGAAACCTGCAATATATGTTACGTTAACATATGGAACTACATACTGCTTTGAAGTTTTCCATATACTTAACAACATTTTTAAAACGTGACATTTCGAAATCTAACATGAAATACTGGGCTACTATTATGGCTTCCGGTAGACCTTTTTGCGATATCATTGTCTTTTATGATTATGTTCACGTATATATTTTTTAAATGTCTCGGTCCTAAAATTCTAGGTGATGCAAAAGGTTTGGCCATAGCTGTGGATTAGGTAGAGATTAGGCCCCTTTTGATTTTGTGAGAATTTGAAGTTCGTTTGGCCATAGCTGTGGATTAGGTAGAGATTAGGCCCCTTTTGATTTTGTGAGAATTTGAAGTTCGTTTGGCCATAGCTGTGGATTAGGTAGAGATTAGGCCCCTTTTGATTTTGTGAGAATTTGAAGTTCGTTTGGCCATAGCTGTGGATTAGGTAGAGATTAGGCCCCTTTTGATTTTGTGAGAATTTGAAGTTCTATAAAGTTTATTATTATTTCTGTGATTTGGAGATGCTAAAGTTTTTACAGTACATCTGAACACATGTTTAAACAGAGCAGAAGCCCGGGTTTATCATACTTTTGTCAAAACAGGAAGCTTTATATTTTAATCTACTTGCAGTGACTTTTGGAAGTTAAAGTTCTTCTAAAAGAATTTTGTATTATTAATTTTAAGATAATGACTGTTCCTTTATAAAAGTTTCCCATAGTAAAAGCATAGGAAAGCATAGGTAATCACGGTAAAGCATGTTAAAAAAAATAAAAACATCGTAAACTATGTTGAATGCATAACCATGGAAAAACTATTATGATAAACTTTGTCTAAATGTTTACTATGTCTTTTGTGTAAGAAAATAGGATGCTAATGCATATTAAGCAAAAATGACTGAGATTTGTGTCCTGTCCTTTAAGCCCAATGGCTGCTTATTGCCTCTGTCATTCAGTTATATTGAAAAAGAAAACGTGCAGTGGAATATGGAGAAGCAGAGCAGTCTGGTCTCAGGTTTCCTGACTGTGTAATGGATGAAGTCTCTTCAGGGTTTCGCAATCCAGGTCAGACTAACATGACTAAGGCAATATCTTCTGTGCGCAGTCGTTAGTTCTGGGAATGCAGCTCATGGATACGTACTTTGTGACACAGGGTTTAAAGCTTGCATTTGGTATATTATTGAAATAATCCATGAATATTTCAGCAGTCAGGGATGACAGAGAGCAGAGTGTGGGGGTTAGCTAATGAGAGGACAAGGGTATTGAGACAGCTCGGGTTTCACGTAGTCTGCAACAGGCTGGGCAAAAATACTGCAGTATTACGACACTTAACAGGCTTGAGTGGGACTTTTATTGCTGGTATCTATCAAGGGTAAGCCTATGCCTTTAACGGTTTACTGTTAAAACTAGTTGAGGTCATTTTGTAAACGTTTAAAACTTGGATGCTGTTTAAACTCTAAACTATTAACACGCCTAAAGCAGGTAACTAGAGGCGCTGAACAAAACACTCCATCCTATAAAACAATGAAATGATGAAGAGATTTAAGATTTTGTGTTTACCTTGCAGTGCTTCTATCTAACAACATGCTTTCTTGCATGTTCCAATCACTATATATGTTACTAATGTTGAGTCTTGAACCACACCGATGGTATTGGAAGCATGTATTTTTATTTTAAACATCTGGTACTACAGTAGCGGAAAGAAACTTCTCAGTTTGCCTCGCTTGCTTTCTAAAAAGCAATGCTTACATCTGCAGTGGCACAGGTCACTTCAGCAGTGTCACAAAGCAAGGCCTGCAGAGAGGTGTATTTACCTTGTACCAGGTGTCCTGTTTTAAAATGCTTGTTGGAACAGATTTCTGTCAAAACTACACCTTTTGAAAATGGTATGGAATTAATTTGTTAGCTACAATCGCTGTTTATTAGAAGACTTGCCTCATTAATGCTGAGGAAGGCATTTGACAAACCTTGCATCTGCTTGACTGTTGCACATGCACAGATGGCTTTATGCATCAAGCCCTGGTCTTGCCATGCTGTGGCTGTGGCATGTATTCTTGAGAGCAGAGATCAGGGATGTCTGATCCTGCTTTACTGGTTGTGCAGCATCCCTGTCATCTTGGGGTTTTGTTATTTTTTCCACCTTGAAGCTCATCTCACAGCCTGTGGGTATACAGTGCTGTACCTCGCTGAGGAGTGCTGTGCAATGCTAGTCTGAGGTACAGCACTGTATACCCACACTGTGGAGTGCTGTGCAATGCTAGTCTGTGGGTGTACAGTGCTGTACCTCGCTGAGGAGTGCTGTGCAATGCTAGTCTGAGGTACAGCACTGTATACCCACACTGTGGAGTGCTGTGCAATGCTAGTCTGTGGGTGTACAGTGCTGTACCAGTGCAGTTCAGGCTGTCAGCAGGGCTTGACACAATGTTTTGAAAAATGTAGGTATAAATAGCTACCAACCCTTATCAATGCTGATTAGCTGCTAAACTGCATTTTTTGAATATTTCCTGTAGGTGATATTTATAGTTTGTGATGGCTACTGTCACAAGGAGGGCTAATCTGTCATTTTTTTTAATGGCGTTAAGATTGCTGACAGAAATGCATTGTCTTTCCCATATAAGGTATGGCTCCTTGAGATGGTCTTCATTGGCTTCTAGTATGGTGCGTAATAAGATGATCATTTAATAATGGAGCATTGTGTTAATTTAATAAGTTAAGAGAGTACGTATTCTCACAAATTATAAAGCACAATTAATTCAAGAGCCAGTTGGTGAAATACAACAAGCTATGTTGTGTGCTTTTAATCTTGTAACCCAGAACATGTGATACATTCCATCTATTACAATGCGATACATCATGTAGAGAACGTATCACTTTGCATTGATACCCAATGAATCGTTGCACCCTTATTGCCTATCCTGTGTGATATGGGACATTCTTCAGGTGGACATTTCTGTGAATGTCAAACATGCATGTAGGATGTGCTGAAGTACTTTTTCATGATCAAATTCAATGCCTTGACCTGTAAATATGTAACACGCAGTACTGCTCTCTTGTGTAAATACCAGATCTAGAAATGCATATTTAGCCAATGGGATTTTGGATATGGTGTCCTAATTACCCGGATTTTAGTGCTTAGTATTGTCCAACAATATTAACTCTGCCTACCGCAAGTTGTTCTCTGTATAATATACAGAGCTTTCACTACAAAAGCACTCCCTGTTTGCACTGTGTAGTTGTACTAAATGAGATATGGACACAATGAAATGGACAAGGTTTTATACAGTGCGGATTGAGCTGCTCTGTGAGTGTGTGTGTGTGTGTGTGTTTGTGTGTCAGCAGGTAAAACGGTTCTTTAAACGGGACTCTCCCAGCTCGACAGCTTGCTGCAGCCCTCCAGAAGAGAACTTCAAACTGTATTTTGCAGTAATTTTGCAGCATGCAGAAGCACTCCTGAAAAGAACAAAGCAGAGCTGCAGGCCGGGCAGGAGAGGGCTGCTTGTTATTCCTGGCCTGGGCTCTGATGTCACAGAGGGCTGCTGACAGCGATGACTGTGTGGAGCCCACTGACTGACTGGCACTCAACAGGGTCCACTCCTGCCACAGGGACATTGTGGAGGCTGTCTTACCTGCTGCACATGAGCAGGTCGCACTTTGCATTTTTCCTTGCGTATGGAGAACCACTTATTCAATTGATGAAACTTGGCATTAACATTGAGTTATTAAGATGGTCAGGTTAAGGGGACATATGCAAGAGTCTCTGTCTGCACATCTGGCCGCCTGTATGTTACATTTGTCTTGAGCACAAAAAGTTATTCCACATACTGTAAATTAATCATTGTGACATACCTTACCATGATACCAACACCCTCTTTGCAAAATCTTGGTCTTTAAATACCACTTATCCTGTTTTAAATATAATTCCACTTCTTATTTAACTAGTCTATGTATAATGTAAGGTTAGTTTTCTTAACAGTAAAATAGTCTGGACAAAGATTGTCGAAACTAACAAGGTATTTATTGTGAAAACAGCAGAGAGCAGATTGATACTGGATACTCATTCAGTGGCTCCAGCAGCCATGGCTTCAGAGTAGATGGTATTTCCGCCTGCAGCAGTCTGTGATCTTGCTTGATGCTGTTCTGAGCCCTCATGGCATCAGATGGCGTGTCTGAGCTGGCGTCAGTGTAGATGATTTTTGAGCAGTCACAGCAACATACAGAATATCAGCTTTACAATCATTTCAAGCCTGCGTGCAGAAAATCACGTAAGTTGCACCCAAAACCATTTTCCTCTGCCTCGGCTCTCTTAAAAAGAACCACGTTTTAAATCTGCTCCCTGCCTCCACTGTCTCCTCTCCTTCTCCTCACTATCTACTTTACAAGCTGAATGTCACATACCTCAACCGGTCATTACCCCCTTCTACACACACAGCCCAATGTTAGGGCCTGTGATGCGTTCCAGGGCATGTGCTGAATTCACGCTAACAAGCTGCTGTCAAAACAAGCCCAGAAACGTGTGGGAATGTGAACAAAGAAAGTGGGGGTTGAATCATTCTTATAATAATCTTTATATAGCGCCTTTCATAGTGGAGCACCTTCACAAAGCGCTTTACAAGATACGAGACTAGGGTGTGTGAACTATGCATCAGCTGCAGAGTCGCTCACAACAGCGTCTCTCCCCAAAGACGTTCTTCTACACGTTTGAATGTAGAGGTACTCTGAAATAACAATCCTAAGGCTTTATCCTCAGGTAGGCTTTATTCAAAATCACTATTGGCAAAAATGTTTTTATAAAAACAAGTAAACAACCAAATAGTTCACGTTCATTTGTGATTTAGTAACAGTATTGAGCGTGCTTTTCCTTTTTGAAAATAAGAGCCGGTATTAATTTGAAGTAAATTGGCCCTTCTTGTTTTAACTTGCACAGCGTTTTCTTTGAATTGCTGCGTTTTATTTTGGGTTTTTTTTTTTGTTCTTGTGAAGCACATTGAAGGAGTGTTTGAAAGGCGCTGTGTTGATCATGTATTATGGTCTGTTTAAGGATTTTATTAGCTTAGATGTTAAACATTATCCAAGTTTAACGCTTGGACCATTGACAAAAAATGTGCCTATTAAATAAATAAACATTTTCTAATCATAAAGCTTAAACACATGCATTTTAAACAGAATCTTACATCCCTAGTGTTTGCATCTCTCTGTTTCTGTCTAGTGTGTGTGTGTGTGTGAGAGTCTCTCTTCCTTTCTGTGTGTGTTGTGGTTTGCTGTCATTACTTCATGCTCTCAATAGAGCAGAACAAACCACAGGCAATGGAAAAACTGTGTCAGCGTACGGGGCAGGGAGGGGAGAGGTGCGGCTTGGCTCAGTGCAGTACCGCCTCATCATTACAGAAGCACGTCTATATTTCTAGAACGGATACACTAACCAGGGCATTTTAAAAAGGCATTTGCGTACATGTCTGTAGCACAGCGCTATCCAAAATCTCAGTACGTCTTGTTCAGTACCTGTCCTCCCGTGCAGAGAACGTGTGGCACAGCTGTAAGTTGAGAAACATTTTTATGTTGAATAGTAGTTTCTGTGTAAGGTTTTCCTCGTTTGTGATTTATAACCAGGTAATATGGTGTGTGTGTGGAGGGTGTCTGCTTAATAAAACAGAAAGCATTTTGCACAGAACCTGCAGGAGATGGCATATCTTATTTAGTTGCTAGTTTACTGTCACAGGACAATGTATTCAAACCGGGCTCACAATAGGAAGCCTGTGTATTAGAGGTGCACTCTGCACCCTGCATGAAGATCGTACAGGGAGCAGCATTGAGAACACTTTAGTATTCAAAGGCAAGAAGCAAAAATAAATATTGGACAGTTGGTGAATTGCATTAGATTCTGCCATTTCTCATCACAAAAATGGCAAGGAAAGCAGGGGATTCTGGGTAGCTAGCCAAATAGCGAACAGTGATTCTTCAGTGTTCAATGAATGGTTAGCTGAGGTTAGCAAAACTATCAATAATGGATGACTTGAATGAATTGTTGCATCTTTACTATGTATTCATAACCCAGGACTGGGTGTGGGGTGGATTAGTGCAGCACTGCTGGGAAGTATGTAACCATACTGTAGCCACACGATTCATCTTTCCAGAATCACGTTTTTTAATTTTTTTTTTTTTTTTTTTTTTTTTTTTTTACAATGTTATTTCAATTTGACGATTCCTAGGCAATGTCATCCATAACTTCAAAACTTGCAACCGGAATTCTGAAGTGAAACTAAGATCTCCTGGATAATAACGTCCCTTTCTTATGGGTTACCACCCATCATCCATGATCCTTCCTGACCTGCCCCGCCCTTTTTGGGAAGAGCTGTAAAAAGCAGGGCCAGGCTTTTTCAATTTCAGAGTTTTTATCCTTAACTTCAGACGGCCAAAAATATCCCTCTCCGATCTCTAGGGATCAAGGTACCTGAGTGTGTATCCTGTGTGGGGAAACAAACAGTGGCGCTCCTTATAGCGCCTGCGAGGAACAGCCCTTCCCGTCTGCCTCACAAGGACCAAAGAAACTCCAGTCCACTGCAGATGGGGGAGGTAAGGTGGTATAGACCTCCTTAAAGCGTGAGCAAACTCCCTCTGACCTCCAACATACTAGATGTGGCTGCTCTGTACATTGGTGCGGTTTGCTGTGAGGTTTATATTGCCCCAGGGTATTGATTCAACTGGAGGGCTGCTCCTGAAGTAATCTGCCTTTAAATTTGAATGCGTCTCATATCATGTTGAGGGTGGTTCACCAGCGTAACAGATTTATTGTTGTTTTTGTTTATCTTTTTAGTATTTCATTTTCATGAATGCAATGGTGATGTCCTTGTACAGTGTGTACCATAATGCAGGTCATGGTACAGTGGTGTACTATTGGTGTTGTGATCTCCAGTTAGTATGAGTTATTCTTATGTTTATCATTAATTAACATTTTAATATGTGAACAATTATTTAAAATAGAGAAACGGCCCACTGTACGGCATCTGTGCTATTGCCGCTGCTATTCCAAATACTGTAGTGCCATTCAGATTCTCAGCAGGTCTAGACGTACCACCTTAATATCTATAAAATGCACTATATCAAATATAAAAACAACCAAGTTAACCAAGACACATTTGAGACTAGCAGTTGGAGCAGAAATTAATGGAACCATTGCTCTTTTTACTGTATGCCTTCCAGCAATGGAGTACCATGGTTGTGCTCCCAGAGAGTTTCGTGAATGAGGTTTTGAACAAAAGTGATAGTCGAGGTCCTCGTTCTGTGGTGTTCCTCGGGGCAGTGACAGTCGAGGTCCTCGTTCTGTGGTGTTCCTCGGGGCAGTGACAGTCGAGATCCTTGCATGATTGTTCAATATCTTTGTGTTTCAAACTTTAGGGAGCTGATTTTTTTAAATTTGTGACGTTCTACTCTGTTTAGTTTCCTAAACGTTTAGTTTAGATTTAGCATGCTAAACAAATTACCATGTTTGTGACCAACCAAAAAAAATCATGAGGAGCCCTTCATTAGAGCGCTGTACATTTTTGCATGCTGTACTACGTTAATATAAATGAGACTACTTGTGTACAACATTGAAAGGATGGAATACATGTTGAATCAATAACCTTACACTGTACACATCCCACTGTGTAAATGCTATGTGTGTGTGCACCTCAATAACAATGCATTATACTGAAAACCAGTGAGTGAGGTTTCCTCAAGGAAGCTTTGCTATCTCCTCCTGCTCTGATTAGTCATCCTTCCACAGTAGGAGGCGCTGACTGGATTAGGAGCTGCCTGCCTCCCAGACAGCCAGTCAGCATCTCCTTTGTGTGTTCTCACTCGGCAGATCTAATCTCAGCTTGGCAGCGGCTGGGCGCACTTTGCCCTGATTGCTTTCTTGTGCTTCAGGGAGGAACATTGATGTCTGAGATTGAAGTGAATGTTTGTGCATGCACCTTCTTCTTCTAAGCAACACTCTTAATTTCTGTGTGTGAAACACTCCAGTTTGCAGCGTAGAGATCGGAGAGGCTTCTTTGGATTGGGGGTTCTTCAGATTTGGATTGCCAAGGGTGGTGTAGTCACTGTATTGCTGTGTCCAGTTTTGCTTAAGTAGGTAAGTGGTTTGTTTTGCTGTAGTGGCCTGACTGTACATTTGATCATTTGCACTTGTATTGGACAACAGTGATTCTTGTCATATGGTTAACTGAACGTTGTAATGAGAGTTTTGCTTTTCTGCAGAAAACACTTTGTTGTTTTTATTGAAATTTGAGTTTGGAAACAGCGGAGCAGGCGAATTTCTATTTTTAGTAAATTAGGGGTGCTAGTTTCAGTTTTCATTTGCTAAACTTTTAAACTTTTGGATTCAACAACTTTTAAAATGTTTTAAAGATTAACAAGCATGAGAAACCCTGCATCCCTTTTTAGATGTGAGACTGCATGTGTACACATCGAACCGTACACAGAAAAGACAGGGAAATACGAGTTATAAAATGAACTGGGCTGTACTGCAGGTATAGAAACACTTGGCTAATGTTTAAACATTCAAACTCTAAACTATTACCATCCCTAGAGGACTTTTTCTACCAGATTTTTCCTATTTTTATATAAGGTACTTAACATCGATCTCCGGCTCCTGATCATTGCAATAATAGAATTTAAAGGTAGCTCTGAAATCACGCAGTGGGTGCAGCAAGGCTTTGTGTGTCAAGCCCCAGACCAGTCTGCAAAACTCATATAAAGAGCATGAACTGGGACTGCAGTGTTTTAACCAGTTAAATACAGCTCACCTGGTTGATTCATTCTTCTCAGATAGATTTTGACTTGTTTTTTCAAGCCTTCAGGAATGATGCAATGATCAACAAAGCTCACCTTGTTTAAACTTGAGTTTTTGGCTGATGTCTTAACCACTGTGTCACATCCCTTTACTAGCAAAACCTACATGGAAAGCATTCTAAACAATACAGTATTGGTATGATATTTATTATTTTGATGATCAAATGTAGTCTTGAATTACAGAAGTGCAGTACTTCTGCACCTGCATTAAAAACTCTGTACTCCTGACGTGCTTCTGACTTTGAGGTTCTATTGTACCAGGATAGTTAATGACTGTGCATGTTCAATTTAGCAACAGAAGTGCGTGTGTCTCTGTATGTGTCTGTGTATCTGATCAAAATCCTTTTGCACAGAACAGCCTGTCCTTGGGGATTGTTCAACAGCGCAGCCCATAAATCGAAATGCTCTCGGAGATAACATTCCGCCTGTGCTGATCAGCCTCCATGCTGCTCCCTCTGCTGTTAACTCTCACCTTGCCTGCAGGAGCGGGAGCTGCTACCTTAGCAGTGTTGCCATGGTCCGAGCTTGGGGTCAGATTAGAGAAGGGGTGAGGAGTTCTTGATCACTAAACTGCTTAACTGAACCAGGTCTTCATCAGTTTATTTTTAATGATAAAACCTGGAGGACTTTGGAGCTGTGAACTCCTGGGTAAGAATGATAACGGGTCAGATTTACTGTTTTTGTTTTTCTATAAAACATGCCCAGAAAACAAAGTGTGACCACACGACATAACTAGGAGAATGACGTCGCTCCTGTTGCTTAATTATCAAAGGGACGTTTCTGGGCGCTGCTTGTTTATTTCACAATCTGACTTATAACAATGCAATACAGAACGCTTGTGAGCTTGTACAGTAAAATATAGTACTTGTGAATTAACAAAATGTGTGAATTGAGGGAGCACTGTATTATACAACTGGACACCTTTTAACTTTTGATGAAAATATTATATAAACATTATTTCAGATTGCCATATAGGCAGGTGCAGTGCTAGAGAGAGAGATCCCTTCTCTATCTTCTATCTCTCTCTCTCTCTCTCTATCCCTTACCATATCTCTTCCTGTGCTGTAGGACAGAGCTAGACCATTAGAATGGCATTCTTGGTGCCTGAAAGGTGCAGTGACTGATGTGTTCTGTTTGTCAAGTCTCACTGGTATCAGCAGTTGTGCGCATTACTTGAAGCCGTGTTTTAATGAGCTGCATTCCCAAGTTGAACAAGCAGAAAGATGACATTCCTGCTGCCAGCAGCCAGAAGCAAGGTCTGTTTTGACTTGAAAGAGCCAGGAAGGATGTGTGTGTTTTGTAACGAGTGCGGGGCGGAGTGCTGGAGGCAGGGCTGTCCAGTGCTGCAGTGTTCCTGATGGGCGTGTGTGTTTCTTCTTGTCTCTGTAGAATAAGTCGTGGAGGAAGCTGAAAACCATGGTGCACTGGTCCCCCTTCGTCGTGTCCTTCAAGAAGAGATACCCCTGGGTGCAGCTGGCAGGGCATGCAGGTAAACCAAAGCCCAATCACAGGCAGGGGCTGGCAAAACCCAGCCAATCACAGGCAGGTGCCTTGTAACAGCAGCCAGTTATATCATACTGTAGACGAAAAGACTATCAAGTCAAGTAGCTTGCATAAGAACATATGTTTGGGAATGAGAAGAGGCCATTTAGCCCATCAAGACTCGTACCATCTTAGCAAACCAATTACCTTCCATTCTAAAGAGTTGCTTTACTCAGATTCCATGTGTTATTATTTCTTTATTTAGAGGATGCCTTTATCCAAGGTGACTTGCAGAGATTAGGGTGTGTGAACTATGCATCAGCTGCAGAGTCACTTAGAACAGCGGGGGACAGTGGTGTGGCTTTATTGAAAAAGCAGAATGCCATCAGACAGGGGAAAAAGGTGTTTGAGAGAGGAAGGACTATAACTGAAAATGTCATATGTTTACGTGCACAAGGAATAGATCCTTTGGGAACGGTTTTGAATCCAAACTCAAGTGTGCAGAGCTCGGGGGCGTGAGGAATGGGTGTTTCTGAATCTGAGTGCTCCTGAGTCCCACTGAAACCCTGAACAGAGAGCGGTGGTGGAGCGGATTCCTCCAGCAGGCGGTGATTGCATGGCTAATGGTCTCTACTGGGCTCTGTGCAGGGAACTTCAAGGCAGGGGACTTTGGGAAGATCCTGAAGAAGTACTGTGAGTGCGAGCATCATTCTCTGGAGGGGCTGATGCTGGACAGCCTGCGCCCCTACGTGCCGGGGTACTACGGGCGGGTGGAGAAGGAGGGAGAGACCTACAATCAAATGGAGGACCTGCTGGCTGACTTCGACTCCCCCAATATCATGGACTGCAAGATGGGCACACGGTGAGAACCTGGCCATGGGCCTTGACACAAAGTCATTCTCTTTAGAAACACCTGTTTGTAATCTTAACTTGTTGCATCCTAGTTCATATTGTATTTTAGTAGTATAGTTTGCAACTATAGTGTATATATTAAGCTTGCATTGTAACCCTTTACTGACCTGTAAGTTGCCTTGGATAAAGGCATCTGCCAAATAATAATAAATATGAAAGGCAATAAATTCAATGACAAGCGTTTCCACTAGAAGTCTTTCTCAGTGTCTTCTATAGAAATACTAAAAGAAACTCAATAAATTCAATGACAAACGTTGTGAATCAAAGTCTGTGTCTTCATCATACACACGACCTGTCCTCAGCCCTACCTTAAGAGCTAATCACCGAGTAATCTCCTGCTGTCTGTACTGCGAGATGCGTTTCTTTCCCAAGTTTATTCAGAGGTTAGATTTTGCCTAGGACTGCAATCCCGCAATTCACTGGGAAAAGTGTTTCTGTGGAAATAAGTGGAAATGAGGAAATGTAAATAAAATGATTTTATATCAAACGGATAAAGTAAATAATTACAGATAAAACAAGTGGTTTTAGTTGGTTTAAGAAAGACAAAGTATTTCTAAATGTAGCACTATTGAATGTTTAATAGATTAAATTATTTTGTTTAGATGACCTGGCCTTGCTTAATATTACCAACCAATAGAGAGAGAGATTTTTGGGTTTAGTATTGCAATGCAAGTGTTCCCCTGCTTATATGGAGAATTTTTTTTAAAATGCAGGCTGCTTCTGCCACCTAGTGGGGGAGAGTGGAAGTAGATTCAAATCAGATGGGCTATGAAGTGAACCTTACTGTGGCTCGCATGTGTGCTTGCTAGATTCCATCCATGTAACAACACCAGCGATGGCTGCAAAAGTATCTCTGGAAAAGCAGTAAGGTGGGAGATCTGGCGGCAGTGTCCGGGCGCTGTGCCGAGCAGGGTGCGCAGTGTCCGGGCGCTGTGCTGAGCAGGGTGTGCTGTGTTCCAGGACCTATCTGGAGGAGGAGCTGGTGAAAGCTCGGCAGAAGCCCAAGCTGCGGCCCGACATGTATGAGAAGATGATCGCTGTGGACCCGGAGGCCCCCACGCCGCAGGAGCGCAGCCAGCAAGCCGTGCTCAAACCCCGCTACATGCAGTGGAGAGAGACCCTGAGCTCCACCGCCACACTGGGCTTCCGCATCGAGGGCATCAAGGTGAGACACGCAGACTGGCAGGGAGACAGGCAGGGAGATATGCAGAGAGAGAGAGAGACAGGCAGGGAGATACGCAGAGAGAGAGAGAGAGACAGGCAGGGAGATACACAGACAGGACATTGCTGCATTCTTACTCTATGCTCTATATTCTAAGCTGTTTATTTGAACTAATTAATTATCCATTCAGATCCCACAGCAGTTCATGATTTCATTTGACCTTTTCCAGGACTAGAATTGGTTACTGGAATAAAACACAAACACAGACATTCTTACTCCCACAGTGGCCATTATACTGTGCTTTGCTAAGACTATGATGAGACTTACAAGCTTGGGCCAAGAGGGAGGAGAAAGCACCTTCTGAGCCCTAGGGATGTAAAATTCACAATGTTGGTGCAATTTTATACAAATCATCCCCAAAAGCAAATTAGATGAAAACATCATTATTTACGGACAATCATGAAATAAACGCACAGGTTCACTTCTAAACAAAGCAGGTCAAAATGAATTTAGGAATGTGTAGGATACTCTGCAGTGTGGTGCTTTTATATTTACTTCAATGAATGTTTAGATGTGCTCAGTCTATAAGAGTTCTCAAAATATTGCAGTTTTGCAACCCCTCACGAAGCCCTGGCTCTTATTCAGTAACCTGTCAGCTATCTATCTACTAAGAGCTGTGCTGATCAGAGCCCAGCTGGTTTGTGTGAAGACCACGCCTACTGAAACGCTTCCTGTTTTGCAGAAAGCAGATGGCACGTGCAACACGAACTTCAAGAAAACCAAACACAGAGAGCAGGTGCAGCAGGCATTTGAGGACTTTGTGGAGGGGAACACCAGCGTCCTGGTGAGTGTGAGCGAGGAGCAAGGAAGACTGTCCAGACCAGTAACAAGCAAGACTGCGCCACAAGCCTGACCTGCTGTGCATTGCCTTTCGTTTACACGTGTAGTTTTGAAAGAAACACATGGTACTGCACCATGTATATAAAAGTAATGATCAAGCCATGCTTTCCGATAGTGTTGTACTTCATACAATGGCTTCTTTATTAACCAATCAGCTGCTTCCCTCTGTTGGCTGACATGCTTTCAGCCCGTAACATGATCCAGAAGACACTGCTGAGGTGTCCTAGGATTGACAGCTTTCTCTAACTGTACTACCAGATATGCTTTACAGCAAAACTACTTTGTTCAAATGTGTGCTACAACATGGGCTTTCAAAACTGCATGTGGAAGTGCAAATCAGATTCATGGGTTTATTTTGCTATCTACAAATACTGTAAGTAAGTACCACCAGATTTAAAGAATCCTAATGTACAATTTAACTCCAATTTCTTACTAAAAACAAACACGTCAGAATATCTCCCGTCACTGCTTGTGTGTTTCTCCCTCTCCTCGATTCATAATTTCACTGGCAATTTTATTATTCTGTTTTTTTCAGAAAAAATATTTAGTGACACTGAAAGAACTCCGAACAGCATTAGAAAAATCAGACTTCTTTAAATCGCACGAGGTGAGTTTTAAAATAGGAAGCTTTAACAAGGGGGTGAGTTTTTAGGTTTGTTTATTTGCTGTCGTCTTGGCCACAGAGTTGTTAATCTCAAATGACTGCCTGGGTAAAAATAATGTGGAAACAATTAAGTTAGAATAACATTATAACTGTGTGTGTGTGTGTGTGTGTTGGCTCTGATTCACTCTCTGTGTGTGTGTAGGTGGTGGGTAGCTCGCTGCTCTTTGTCCATGACTACACAGGGCTGGTCCGTGTGTGGATGATCGACTTCGGGAAGACGGTGAAGCTGCCAGACTCGGAGACGCTCGATCACCGGATCCCGTGGGTGGAGGGGAACCGAGAGGACGGCTACCTGTATGGGCTGGACAACCTCGTCGACATCATGGGAGCCATGGTGCCAGACTGACCCGCTCCTCCATTTAATAAACTGGTTAAATTCCAAAGGACTGGCAGCCTCGGAGACGGACAGGCTCGACCACAGCTGTTTGAGCAGTGGCGACACCAACCTTGACACAGTGTGCCTGGAATCTCAAATCATTCTGAAAGAAGAAGAAACAGAAGATTCATTTTGCGTCTGGAGTGTCGTGTCCAAACAGTTTTTAGTTGTTTTTAACAGAAACGAAACACGCAAGTGGCCTTAACAGACTCTTTTTTTTAACAAAAAAGGATAAAGGAAAATATGTACTGTTCCTTTTTTTAAAGTAAGGATACTACACTATAACACTGAAAAGCTGCAAAGTTTTTTTTTTATTTTTAAATTTATTTAAAGATCGCTCTGCCTGTGCATTGCAAATTTTTATTTGGTGTTTGGCATGCAGATGACTTCATTGGGTATTTTATGGGTACTTTGTTTTCGTATGTGCCAGGTTTATCCGTGCTTGTTTCTGAAAATCAAACTGACAGTGCTGCACATACTGAAGCTACATTTGTAACAGTGCTGGTGTCTTTTCCTTTAAGGTAAAATAATTGTGCAAATTGCAGCTTGCAAAGAACTGGTTTGATAGCGGGTTTATTGTGGTTCGCAGTGTCAGCGTACAAACTACAAATCTGACAGAGAGGTTGATACAGACGGTACTTCTCGTTTTAGAGTCTGATCTTGGGCTGTTTTCATGAGACTTTAACCCAGACTGTATTCGTAGTGTCTGGGGACCCTGTTCCCAAAGCTTTCAATCCAGGGCTACTGGTTTGGATGCATTGCATTATGTTTGATATTCTGAAACTGTTCTGTTGTCACAGGATAAATAATCTTGTTATCCTGACGCAACGTTTTCAAATGTCAAGCTCCAGAGAATTTGGCTCTTAGTTTTTCCTCTGTCCGTAATGAGCCACTGTAGTTCCATACTTGATAATACCTCATGGGTTACAGCTTAAGATCCTTTGCTTCTAAAGTTAGTGTTTTGCAACACAAGAAGAAACGGTAAACCCCTTTAACTAGACAGATAAGTTCACATCGAGCCTTCATATATTCATCTAAACTTTGTTTTTGAAAAAAGAGAAATATGTTCCATGGCTTTAAAAAATAAATCCCAGTCTACCAAGTCCAGTGCTGTGGACAACGTGATAACTGCACAGTACTGGTCTGGGTGGCACTGCAAACAACACTGTGTAAGTCAGACAAGCGTGTTCATCGGACGTCCTCGTCAATGTGGTTTTGTGCTGCAAGTGTACAACACCAAAATACATTGACAATTCTTGCTAAAACTTTATCTAACTTTTAAATAACTTTTTTTTTTTTTTCCGTACCACTGAATATGATTGCAGGGTCCAAATTCACATATGAACTTAGCTGAAAAGCTTCCTCAGTATAAAGCCAGGCTCTCGTCATGCAGGGCAGTCTGTAGGAGCTTGCTGTCAATGATTAGCAGGCCTGCCATTGGGACAGCTCACCTGCTGTGTAAATGATGCAAGCACAGACAAGCAGCCAACAATCCCACTCTCTCCCACATCGCTGTGAACTGGCCAAGCCAAGCACCTGTGTACTTGCAAAGTCAACTCTGGTAAACGCATGCGTAAGTACTGTGCAGTTTAAATTGGGCTTGGGGGGAAAAAATAATAGTAAACTAAAAGGATCAGCGCCACTGTAGACAGCCTTCCATAAAGAGAGGACTGTTCAGTGCCATGTCATTAAACTGGGCATTGGAAAATCATTCAGATTCGTTCTCCCTCTGTTGTGAGAGAGGACAGTAGTGTGGCTTTATTGAAAAGCCAAAAAAGCAAAAGTATGTGAGAGGAAGAACTACTGGAGAGGGGAGGGGGGGTCAAAATGAATAGGGATTAAAACCTGACTAAGAAAATCGTTTTAAGCTGATAAAATAGCATTGAAAATGGCATTGTTGCTCTTCCCTAAATGCACTACATTAGACCTGCTTTAAAGAAGTACCTCCCAACAAAGCCATGAGTGAGAACTCTTGTTGTGCTGAAGACCCATCTTTGCATCTTGTTTTCTGATATGAAAAGACAATGAGGTGGTGTTTTTACAGTCCTTGGTAGAACTGCATTATCTAAAGTAACATTCGGTAACCCAGGATTAGTGCTAATGCGAGCTTGTGAATCATGAAGAGAATGTAACAAAGCACACAATACAGAGAATCTACCTGTCTTTCATTTACACACTGGGGGTTTTGGCTTGCTTCTACAACATTACCAGCTATGCTCCATTTCATCCAAAAAAATAATGCAGATTTCACCTGGAAGTAAAAAAAATTGATAAAAGGGGATTCACTGTCGTGTGAATTATTTTAGAGTTTTTCTTGTTTTTATTCTTTCAAAATGTGTAAATTAGTTTTATTTATTTTAGAACTACCGTTTAATCCTTTTGCATTAGGGTTACGGCGAGGTACCAGTGTGTCCGTTTTTTATATTTGAATAGCTTGTCAATGAAAACTAACCCTCTGAGTTTGGAAGTCATGTAGACTGCTTTCCATATGGGCGACTTAAGAGAAAACAGCCCTTACTCAAAAACAAAGGCTGCAGTGAACACGATTCAGGCAGACGCTATGAAAGAGGCGGGGGGGCGGGGGCTGAGCCGCTCTCCAGCACGCTGCTAGTAGTGCCAGGTCATGTAGAAGCTTATTTCACTTCTGCCAGATTGCTATTGATCCCATCCTGGCTTATCAACATCCCCTCATCAGTTGACCACAGATTCCGCTAACCCAGCACAAGCAGTGTTGTCACAAGCCTTTTTTCTCAAAATGTTTAATTTTCTTCAGACACAATGTTAATTTATAATTACTAAGACTTCATTTTCATTATTCCACCCCCACTGCCACTGGTGGAAACAGTGCTTGAAGTGTCAAGGCTTTTTTGCATCCACAAAAGCACTGCTTCTGACAGGTTTAAAGCATCTCGGAGAAGTTTGACAAAGTGTGCTGAAAACCACGTATAAATCTAGATTACATTAATCAAACAAGACTGTTTTTAATAGGCTACATACAGTGAAATATCAAATACATAACTTTTTTGTGTAGTTTCGAAATATCAGTGATGACGTTGTTAAAGTTAGCCTCATAAAATACATTGACAGTCATTAAAAAATACTCAGCATTCTGAAAAGTGCTTCAGAGATGATGTGACTGCACTGAAAGGTCCACTGCAGTTCTCGCAGTTGACTGGGTCAATTTGGGTGAGAGCTGCAGTCAGCCAGCTCTGCCTAGGTAGCTCATTCATCAGCCAGCTCTAATGCTCCAGTGTGTGTGTGTGGGTGTGTGGGATTGTACAGCAAGTTGAACTGTATCATAATGTAAAGCCTTCACTCTTCCCTCCCTCCCTCTGCTGTGACTTTATTTTGTCCATATATATATATATATAAAAAAAAATTCCCTTCAATATAAATATTCATTGATTGTTATAAGTGGTGCTGACTCGCAATAGTTTTTTCAAACTACTGGGGGAAACTGGAATTCTGCCTTTCTACTTGTAAAGTCCAGAGGCCTTGTTTAAAACTGTAAGAAACTAAGTCAAGCAGATATCAAGCTCGATATCGTCATGCACACGAAGGAAGATAGTTCTTTATGAGCACATTTCAATATAGCGTACGTATTTTCCCAGCTGTTTTCTGTAGCCTCCACAGCATGACTGCCCTGTTTGATTTCAGTCCCAGTTTGAAAGTGAAAAAACTGTTGAGGTCATCGCCAACAACTTGTACCTGTACCTAATAACATTAATATTGTTGGAGTCCCCCCCCCCCCCCCAGCATGGGGTTTAGCATGACTTTCAGGCAGATCTACTGTTCGGACCATTTCCATGGAGCCCTGATCTCAAAACTGGATGTACAGAACTGTTTACAGTTTACAACTGTTTTGTCTTATTTTTCCGGTTGTAATCTTTTACATATTTATAAATGTTGTTGTTTTTTGTTCACTGGAACAATACTGGAATATGCATGGGTTACTATCCCTTTTTGAATCTCTATACTGTACTGCTGGAATAATTTGACATAGTAACTGTTTTGTAGCTAGTCTACCACAATAAACTGGAACCTCACAACTAGCCCCTTTTTGAACTGTGCTCTTTTTCACTTGTTTTTAATGCCCTGACTGCCTCAGTGAGCACTGTGCTGCTCCAACCATTCCCCTGCCCTCGCTCTGCAAAACCAGCATCATGCAGGACACAGAACGGAGAACAAGAGAGCGCATTATTATTACAGGAACTAGCAAAACACAGCCAGCCAAGTAAGAGCCATCTACAACACACCGTTAACTAAAAAAAAGGTTTTTAATTTAAGCTTTCTTGGTTTGTTTTATTTATTTGAAATACACGGAAGACACAAGCCCCAACCAATACATTTTCTTTGGTTGAAGAATACAGAAGTGTAGTCCTGTGTGACAGAGGTGAGCTCAATTTGACCATTGCTGAAGTAATTACTGGAAACACGCATTCCTTAGCATGAATACCAAAAAATAAACCAGATATCTTTTGAGCACTTGTACTGTACAAATATATAAACATTGGAAAATTGAACTAAAAACACTCTGCATTCCTAGAAGGTTCTTGCGTATCTGGGTATGTTTGTGTGCCAATTCTGCCTCAACTTACATTTGAATTATGGCAGTGCTATCCTTACAGGGACTTTTAAAAAAAGTACCAACTAACAAATTTGGCATGAAATAGTTCTATTCTAGTTTGTGCTGCTGTCTGTGTCAGGCTGCAGCAGCAACACCTGGCCACACAGCCCTGCCCGCACGCCCCCCTCTGGCAGCACGTAGACAGTGCCGTCGCTCTCTCTCTGGGGTTGCAGCTCTTCCAGCTGTGCGTTGCTGTTCTGCACCTCGGTGAAGCCCCACAGCTGATAGCGGAGGCTCTTCCCCTGCTTAGCCAGCAGACACACCTCCCTGCTCCCCGAAGGGGGCTGGCCGGGGCAGGGGGGGTAAAAGAGTCCTGGCACAGTCCCATCAGCCTGGAGCGGCCCTGTGAGAGAGCCAGGATCCACGCCCAGCAGCACACCTGCACACAGACGCACAGCACTGTCAGGAGTTCTCAATAACAACAGCCTCCTAACCATGCAACATGGAACACCACGCTTTTTCACCTTTCAAAACTTAAAACAGGAGTTAACTGAAGACTGGGAGTGAACGTTTTGAAAACAGGGATCCTCAAAATCGCTGCCCCTGTCTGTTAACAGGAGCCCAGCCACACATGTGTTCAATACTAACCTACTATAAAAAAAGATTAATTGCTGAGCAGTGCGGCGCGAGAGTCAGGCAGTGATAGGTCAGACATACCTGAAACCACTGCCCAGTGTGCTCTGTGCCCTCTCTTCAGACACGGCTGGTGGTTGAAATCCTCATCGTAGCTGACGAGACTCAACTCAAGGCTTGTATTAACAAAAACAAACACCTTGTTTTTCCTACAAAAATGGATCTAGAGCAGGAAGCAGTTCAAAGGAGCACAGCTGAGCCGAACGGCCTCCTCTCTCTTCTGTAATTAACTTTTTTTGGTAATGTCCTTATTAGTACAGCTCCATAAATTAACTTGGAGAACTTTAATGTAGAGAGTCAGCAGTTTCAGATTACACTTTTTTTAGTTTTTTGTCCCCTTTACCTTCCTGTGATGTTTACAATCATTGTGAGCGCTTACTGACGCAGTTACTCTATATATATATATATATATATATATATATATATACTATATATATATATATATATATATATATATATATAAAGGTGCTTTGACTATGAATCCAGGCGCTGTTCTTCTAGCTCCCACCACAGAAACATGCAACGCAGGCTAGATCAGCACAAGTGTACTTCTATTAGTCTGCACCAGCGCCCTCTAGTTCACAAAAAAGGAACTTCAATCCAAAGTGGCAGGCCACTAGATGGCGCTGGCTCTTCTGTAAAGACACTTCGGCTGACCTTGCATGTGTTATATAGCAACTAAAACTGAACAGCAGCTCCTGAACTCCGGTGAAAGCTGAAAAAAGAACTAAGAAAAAAAAAAATTCAGACAGGAATAAAGCTAGCAAGAAGCTGCTAATGCAGTGGTGCTGGAGAGTTGCTCCTCGCTGAAGGATACGGTATGAGCAGGGGGAGGCCGGTGGCGAGGTGTCGGATGATAGCAGCCCGGTTCTCTCCACCCATCCCCCCGGTGAGGAGCTGAGCTCGGCAGCGGAACACCTCCTCCGCTAGCAGCCCCATGTTGGAGGCTGGAAGAGAAGAACAAGCACAGCTCCTCCCTTTAATGAAACAGTCTGACATGGCATTTCTTACTGCACGTCTCATTACACACGTCACATTTCCTCTAAAGAGATACGATGGGGTCTTTCACATGGAGAGCAGTAGGCAGGCAGCCCAGTTGGACAAAACATACTTTTGCACACATCAGGGTATGCATTTGTAAGATCGTGATACGTACTGTATGGTGACTTCAGAGGATGGTCCCTCCCCTCCCCTTCCCAGACCCCTTACCAGAGAACATCTCCCCCTGTGCGGTGTAGCCTCTCTGCACGGCCACACTGACCAGCTGCTCCAGGGCAATGCCATCCCGGGGTGCCAGGAGCTGGCCAGCCATCCACAGAGCCACCAGCCCACACCTGGCAGGGCACAGAGGGGAGAGGTTACCAAGGGACATGCAGGGGCTGCACAAGAAATAGAGACTCTGTCTAGCAGCTATCCCTCACATAACTGCTTATGCACCTTCCACTCCTGTATTAGGCCACTGCTGTCCAGCTGCAAAGATACAGTAGCTCTGTCTTAGACTTTGCGTCATTGAGAAGTGTTGGCCCAGGCACAAAGTCCAGACAAAGCCTTTTTACATCACTTCAAAAGGGACTGAGCAAACACAGAGACAAGGAGCTTACCAATAAAAAGTCAGAAAAAGGTACTAAAACACACAATAAGTGTTGACTTTATAAGGAATATATATACCTGCTTTGCTGTTCGAAAAGTCCCTCTGTCGGCTCTACTTTTAACCAGTACAACCAACTACACAGAACATATCCAACACACTGCAGTGATCTGAATGCTATACTGTGACTGTACAGCAACTCCACAGCATGCACACTGTCTGATTATGCTTTTATTTTGTGTCCAGCATTAGATTTGATAATAAACTTTAAGCTGGGCTCACTAACGAGCAGCCAGGCTGGGAATCATGCCACAGTTAGCTGCTCTTCTTGCAACCACGCTGCTTTTGGTTTTGTTTATGTTTTTTGGTTTCCAAATGCTTCGGTGGTCTCTGTTGAAATCGCTGTAGGAATTCGAGGCGGGCTAGCAGTGTCATTGAAGTGCTGTCAATACTTACTGAGGGCCGTCTTGAATTAGAGAAGGCACGTACTTATTATACAGAAGCCACTGCAGGTCTGTGCTGAAACTGCAGAAGACAACAGGTTACTACATTATTTATAGTATACTCAGCATCCCCATGCAAATATCTCACTAAAAGTAGTAAGTAAGCAAGTAGCTTTCTCATGCCACATTACATCATTACAATTGCTCAGATATTGTTTTTTTTAATTTGTTTGTGTTAAGGGGCTTTGACTATGAGTTCAACAGCTGCTCTTCAGTTTTAGTTGCCTTGCCATATAAATATGTAATACAGGCCATGCTAGCAAACTTGACCCGGTGTATATTTATGGCAGGATATTCTAACTGAAGGACAGCTCTGAACTCAGATGAGAGCACCTCAACTCAAAAGACACAGTGAATGAGTAACTGTAAAATGAACCTCATTCAAAGGTGAGGGGGCAGTAAAAAGAAAGAGAAATGTGAAGCTATTTTGTGACTGAGTGAAGTAATATCAATGCTGCAGGTGTGAAGAACAGTACAATCAGACCCTGTTTTATGCATCACAGCAACTTCCTCCAGAGTGACTCCTGTATTGTACCTGTCCATCCTGTTTCTGAGCAGGATTCGGGCCTCCTCGTAGTCCCCCTCCACCGGGGCCTTTCCTTCAGCGATGGCCTGGTAGAGTTTCTTCTTTCCTGGGAGAGCGGAGGAGGCAGGAGGGGGAGGGGGAGGGGGAGGAGGAATCAGACACCGTCCAGCACCGTCATTCGCACTCGCTGTCATGTTTGCTGTTAAGATTTGAATAGCAATACATTTAGATCTCCTTAAGTTATTTTTTTTTTTGCAGCTGTTTGTCATGTGGGATACAATGAAACATAAACCCCAAGTGCGGGTGAAAAGGGTCCCAGGGCTGGTGCCGTGTGCATGCAGAGGAAGAACGGAGCACGTCCTGCACCCCCACATTCAGGGAGCCTCATTCAGGTTCCCCAGTATTCAACAAACCCTACATTTACATTCCTTGCTATAATTGCATTGTATGGTCTTCTCCCAATCCACAAGGAACAGGAAATCAACACACACACAGTTTAACCAATCAAGATACAGTATAGCCTTCAATAGTGTCAGTATTGTAGAAAGTGTGATGAGAAGATTGTCCGGCCTCACGGATTTTATTAAGTGTGGGCTGTTGTGAATATACAGCCCATCCAATCATGGGACGGTACCCCCGGGGAACTTGAAATGCGCTTATTTGATTGCATGTGCCCGACGGTAAACTGTAAAAATATTTCACAATGCCGCACGCAAATGTAACGCGTTTGTTATTTTTCCTGTCGTTACGCACTTTAAAATAGTCCCGTGCTGTGTGATATGAAGAAATAAACAGCAGTGAAGCAGAGGCCACAGTAACGTTTAATGATCAGTATGTATATACAATCTACACGATTGCAGGTCCTGCTTCTGTATGGGTGTCCTGCAGTACAATACTATAGTATCGCGGTTTATTAAACAACACGAATATGATGTAATGAACTTGCAGGAAGGTTGATGATGTACGCCACGTACAACTTTGCTACGGCTAACGCAAACCTTCAATACAAACGTCTGTATACTCATACCACACAGGCTACACGTGTGAAGGTCTGGAAACGACCTGCTAAATCAACAGAAAATGTTGTTCTTCGATTACTTTTTTAAATAAATAAATATATATATATATATATCAGTTTCCCTTTAACAATCTGTACCGTGTGTGCTCCGCTAACCCTGCTCTCTCGTCGATCCCATAAAAGGACTCGGCGCAAGTCAGCATGCCAGCTATATCAGTGTCAGCCCTTAATATTAGCAGATTGAGTCTAAAACTAATCGTCCACAATCCCAACGTGTCATTCTATTTACAAATAAAATGCACACACGCCATTAATATAATATTACAGACTTTAATCGCAACTAAACTAAAAATCTAAACTGCGGTGCATCACAGAGAGAAACACGGACGGGGCAACAAACAAGCGTGGATTCGACTTTTTTTTTTTATTGTATCTTTTTTCATCGGTTATATTGAAAATTAGAAGAAAAAAAAAAACCCACAGACATGGTTACAATGTGCACACTCGAGGCAGGTTTTTTGGGGCAGTACTTTGACGAAAAAAAACACTTAAAACAAAAAAATAAACTGAAACCCACTCGCGAAGTGGAAAAAAAAATCTTCGCCGGAGTCTTTTCACTGTAGCGCTCCCACCCCCCCTCCAAAAAAAAAAGCTTCCGATCGCAAAGAAGAGGCGGGATTTCACCATACCACCCAATCACACTGGGCTACGCTCTCGGTGTATTTAACTGATAGGAATTTCTACCAATAATTGAAGGCGCTTGTTATTAGAGGCGGGGTTCTGAGGCAGATTGACAGGGAATTGCCCAATTACAAAGCCGCATTT
Organism: Polyodon spathula; assembly: GCF_017654505.1. Taxonomy (NCBI): domain Eukaryota; kingdom Metazoa; phylum Chordata; class Actinopteri; order Acipenseriformes; family Polyodontidae; genus Polyodon; species Polyodon spathula. Next base: position 3,333,644 of record NC_054573.1, on the reverse strand, counting down.
ATTCATGTTTAAATAGGCGCGCTGTGCGGGTTCGTGGTTTAGGCCGTAGCGTTTGCGTGGTGTTGGAGTTTCTCTCTATTAATCTGTAAGTATCTCCCTTTTAAAAATAAAACGCCTTTTTAATTCTAACTTGAATTCTGAATTGCACTGCGTGGAAAAGCGTTGCACTGTTTTGGTTTCTTCTTGCATCCTCTGTGGAGGGGTGAGAGTCTGCATTGCCATTTTCTTCGGGTCCAGCCGGCTTCATTTTAACACGTTCTCCGGGTAGACGGCTAGCAGAAATACTAGCGAGTTAAAATAAATGAATAAAAAGCTTGCCTTAGCGTCGCATACACCTCGCCACGGGTTTCGATTCTGTCAGCTTTGCTGTGCTCTGGTTTGTATTAAGAGCACGCTGTAATGCCGGCCGAGAGCCTCTTGCTGTGTTTCTGTGCATGCTTGTTGTTTTAGCCGATTGGGTGCTTTTTAGATTAAGATACAGTGTCATTGGATTTACTGAGATGCCCTTTCGTATTTCTGCTGCTGGCTATTGAGTTTTATTTAGAGGCGTGTGTTTAGCCTTGGTGTTTACAAAGTGTTAAGCGTACAGTTTGTTTCATATTCAAAATGTCTAGTCTTTTTCACATGCAATTGAATGCTGGACTCCTGCAGTCTTGTACAGAAATGCTTATTTTGGTAGTTTGGTAGTATATATATATATATATATATATATATATATATATATATATATATAAGTAGTTATTTTCTTCTAATATGAGTTTGAAATGCTTAGGATTTTGAATTTAAATTAAACCCCTGGTAAATTTTATTTCTTGCGTCGCAGAAAGGTGCAGTTGGGAGTCATGGCGATGCAAGATGTTCGGCCCAACCACACCATCTACATCAACAACCTGAACGAGAAGATCAAGAAGGATGGTGAGACTGGGCTTCACATCAGGACACTCTGGGAGGGAGGGTGGGGATTGTCTTGCATCCAGGACACTGCGTTTGACACTTCTCATGCACTGAATCTTAACATGTCCTGCACGTAGAACTCCCCTTGCTTTGTTCAAACTCGGGTGGGGGGGGGGGGTTCCATGCTTAGGGCTCATTCTTGTGTAGAATGCATTGCTGGTGACTTGCATTTAACATGCACAGATTTGTCTTGCGATGCTATGTTAACAAATTGAGCTTTTCTTCAGTCATTTCCATTGCCTGTAGTGTGAAAAACCTCCTTGCTTGCAGAGTTGAAGAAGTCCCTGTACGCGATCTTCTCTCAGTTCGGGCAGATCCTGGATATACTGGTGTCTCGCTCTCTGAAGATGAGGGGGCAGGCCTTTGTTATCTTCAAGGAGGTGAACAGTGCCTCCAACGCCCTGCGCTCCATGCAGGGCTTCCCCTTCTATGACAAGCCCATGGTAGGTACTGAAGGACTGGGGTCTGTCACTAGGAAGATGAGACTAAACTTGCACCAGCCCCCTTCATAATGCTGTAGCTGTGAGCAATACTTGCAAACCCATAGAACGATTGAGCTCTTTCAGGACCAAGCATTGCAATGGGGTGCTCCCCCAGGACCAGGTGTTTTTTGGCTGTAGTTGACTTCCTGTAAATTCACTAAATCCTATTTTTTTTTTTTTTACCGTACCATGTTTATAAATTGTTATTTTATGTATTCTACTTAGAGATGCATGTATAAAAATGTAGTTCTGACACAAGGGGCCTTGCAATACTTCCTAAAAGTTTTTTGAAAAATGTTGATGTATTTACATGATCTCCGTCTAGAAGCCCACTTGGGTGTGATCCTTTTTTAAAGGGTTAGATTTTCCTCTGAAATGGTTTAATTCTAACTTTTGAATTTGAACTCGACACAAGCAAGGAACTGAGGGCGGCTGTGAAAAGGAACTTGAATTAAATATCCAAGGAGCGATTAGGAAAATGTTAGTAAATGGGTTTGAATAAAAATGCATTTTTATAATAAATAAAATGCATCTCATGTAAGAAAACATGAGGTTTACATAGTGACTAGATTCTTGACTGGATTTTAACTTAGCTGGCTGTACTCGCCATTTCAAACTACACTAGCACAGGTTGAAACGGACGAGGCAGTCTTGACTCTGCTAAACACTGGAACGATTTGATTTCCCGGCAGCGCATCCAGTATTCCAAGATGGACTCCGACATCATCGCGAAGGTGAAGGGCACCTTTGTGGAGCGGGACAAGAAGAGGGAGAAGAGAAAGGTGAAGGGTCAGGAGGCAATGGGAGGAAAGAAGGCTGTGCCTGGAGGTGCCGTCCCTATGGCCGGCGCAGTGCCAGCGCAAGTGCCGGTGAGAGCCGTTTACTTTACTGCACCACTCTTCTAATGCCTTCATCTTCATACTGGTGCTGCTCCAACGTACCCCCCCAGCTGCCAGATCACCTGACATTTACATTGTGAGCTCTGTCCCATTGAGATGTTTGGAGCCTGCAATACGTCCCTGATTCTTGCACTCAGTGATTGCCAGAATTCAGAAAGTAAAAAAGCTTTGACGTAACCCTAGAATACAAAAGGTAAATGTTTGGAATGAAAGACATGACTATTCCTTTTAAAGAGCAAATATAAGTGTTTGTAGGGAATTTTAGTCTCTTCAGAATGTTGATGGTGTTATGCAGCATATCGATTACACAGTGTACCTGCTGCGGAGGTCTCTTCATAAGCAGTGTTGGTTGTGTGCCTGCCTGTTGCCTCTCTCATGCCTGTCGTGTGTTTTCTTGTAGGGCATGCCGCCTATGAACCAGGCTCCCCGCATGATGCCGATGCCAGGGCAGCCTCCCTACATGCCTCCCCCTGGCATGATGCCTCCTCCTGGGATGGGACCTGGGCAGATGCCCCCTCATGGCATGGCTCCTGGGCAGATGATGCCCGGACAGATACCAGGACAGATGCCTCATCCCCAGCAGGTGAGTGGCATGGGATGACTGTCTTAAATATTATTATGCAACTAATGTGTGCTGTCTTCAGCAAACAAAACCATACCTGTGTCTGAGATGGTAGTAAGATTCCTGTTGCATAGCAGCTTCACCCATTAAATAAATACATTCTTGATTTATATACAGTGTGTGTAACAAGCTCAGATGTCATCTTAAACTTAGTAAAACCAATGATGGATCAAACTGCTTTGCAGTCAGTCTTAATTTCCATCCTTGATACAAGTGTCTGTACTTTGAAGTAAGACAAGGTCCTGTGCATTTTGTCCAATGTGACCCTAGTCATCTTTCTGACCCAGGTGCCTGAGAACCCACCCAATCACATCCTGTTCTTAACCAACCTGCCAGAGGAGACCAATGAGCTCATGCTGTCGATGCTCTTTAACCAGTAAGTATCCTGCCCGTTCACATCGATTTGCATTTCTGATTTCTGCAAATTCTACCAAGATGCCTCTGCAGAGCTGGTGGAAGCTACTGCCCCAGGTCCTCAGCACTTTTGTGTGTTTTGTTTTTATTTGATTGTGCTGTTGCGTGTTTTAACACTTGTGCTAAATATATTGGATAAGCCAGGCATTTAGTAGAATTAACGTTTTAAACCTTTTGTGTAACTAGTCATTTAACTGACCTGTGATTTTTAGCATTTCTAGTCCATGTAGTTTGTTTCAACATTTTGTGTACGTTCACATGCAATAGTGGGTTATGTTGATCCTGTGTTGGTCGAGGGAAGGGTGTCTCCTATTGGTTTTGTGAACGTGTCTCCTCCTCTCTTCCTCCAGGTTCCCCGGGTTCAAAGAGGTGCGCCTGGTGCCCGGTCGTCACGACATCGCCTTCGTGGAGTTTGAGAACGACGTGCAGGCAGGGGCGGCTCGCGATGCACTGCAGGGCTTCAAAATCACGCAGAGCAACGCCATGAAGATCTCATTCGCCAAGAAATAAGCCGAACTCTCCCAGGAACACAGCCTCCTATGTTCTAGTGCAGTTTTATATTATACCTTGTGGTTTAAGGTGAGTGTAGACAGAAAGGGTACAAGAGGTCTTAATTTTCTATATGTATTTCTTTAACTTGAGGCCAGCATTTTTCCATTCCCCCTGTAATTTAATATCGGGTCTTGCATAACTGTGTTAAACAAGGATTTAATTCTTTTTTACTGCTTTACCCTTCTACATAACTTGATTGACCTACAGCACGGGAAGGAACAGGTCTGTTGCGATCTGGTCCCCCTCACTGTTCTAAAAGCACTGAGCTGTTTGTGTTGGTTATTTCTCTAGATGTGTGTTGAAAGGTAAGCAAGAACAGACTCCTAAACGTGCCAAAGTAAGTCGTTATCAGATTATCATTATCACTCTGTGATTTACTGGGAAGCAGAGGCAGCTAACCCTTCAGTCGGAATGTTGTAATAAGACCTGTAACTACTTCGCTACATTAGGGGGACCAGTGAGCCAGTTGCTTTTTAAAGCTCTGCTTGTTACTCCCCAGATGGGGATGGGCATGGGGATGAAGTGTGCTTGGCTGAAAGACTATACTCTGTACAGTTGTTCTACAAAGCATTGCACCCAGAGTCTGCCAGACAGACACTGTACCTGGAGCTTTCTGTGTATCCAGCTGTTTTTGCAGCTTGGCAATAAAGTTTTTAAATTTTTATCTCTGCCTGTCTATACATACCTTTTTTTTTATTTAATAAACTACATTTTTTAGGGTCCTCATTTTTAAAAATAATGGGCTGTCTTGTGTTGTATATGTCCTACTGTGCTTGTCACATTCTATGTGGTCAGGAGAGTTGTTGTGTTTTGTATTTGTTTTCTAGCAACCTTCAGACTGCATTTGTCAATCTGATAAGTTTAATTAGTATTCCTAATAGTTTAATACAAGTAGTTGTTCATCACTTTTGGGTGTTATAGATAGACACTTCAATTCAAATATTTAACCTTTCAATAACACATGTGGTTTATGGGGAACACCAGTGTTCCCTGGTTGCTAAAACCGGAAAGAAGTAGCCTCCACTAGGACTGAACACATGTTGCTGCTTGTGTAAGGTACTTCAGTCATTCTGCTGGGGCTGGAATTAGCAGGAGACCGGACTGGATACACTTACTGGGGACAGATAAATACATGTAGATTGACTAGGAGGGGCAATATCTAACTTAAGTACACGTTTTACACACTTCCACACTAGAAGGCTCTGGCTAAAGTGTGTTAGTCAGAAACATGTCTGCTAGTTCTGTATTGATATCGAATGAACACTTTTTGGGAAGGCGATAACTGCATCTCGTCTACCTTTACTCAGGCATATAAAGCTATTCAGGGAAGCAATGGGTACCCCTGGTCATTCTTCATTTGTCAGTTCCAATACAAAATATTCGACCGAACACGCATTTAATTCCTCCTGGGAAGTCTGTTTATTTGTTGAACTATGGGGGGGGGGGAATGTACTCAATTTTGTACAAATATCTCTGTGCTGTTGTGTTATTTCCTTGCCGTGTAAAACCTGGCAGTCCTTTGATATGCTTCAGGTCTGGGTAGAAGGGGTCTCGTCCAGATCGTTCATGTCCGCAACTCGCTAATTAAAATGCATCCTGCCTCGCTCTGAAGATGAGTTTGCTGTGACCGCTGAAAAGTGACAATCCGGAGAATCGTGGTCTGGGAGAAGGGTAGCAAAGGGTTAAAGATAATTTCACGACCATCTTAAGTGTACCGTGAATAACTCCTCGCAAAACATTACCATTTCCAGTTGATCTCTCTGTTTTCCAATGATGACAGTGTGTTGGTCTTGGATCCAGCGTGTCAACGTAGAATTGGCACCCTCCCTTTTTTTATTTTAAGGCAATGTTCCTCATTGTATTTGCTACAGGGGGCTAAGTTTAAGACTTATTCCTAAATGCTGTGTGTTACATAAAACTTTCATGTGCAGAGACAAGGAATGGGTTCCACTGATTTTTGGTGTGTCTGATAATCAAACTGAAATGTGTCTTTTTATGTTCTTCCCTCCCCGCTACACTGGAAGTCACTGCTGTGTAGAACTGTCGTCTGGCCTTGAACAAAGTGGTCATCTGCTCTCCCCTGTCAGTAATTCAAGTGCGTGTCAATATTTTTTGAGACAACAGCCACTGAAGCCGTGCACTTGACCATTCATGGTTGGCCCAGCATTTTGTTGCACTGACCACCAGAGGGTAGTATTGGATCATAACAAAAGGGAAAGTACAATTCATGTACACCCAACCCTAAGAGTCTGTTGCATTAAGACACCATAAAATGTTTGATCTTCTGTTGTTTTACAATACACTGCAAAATCAATTATTTTCATCCTGTGTGTATCAGATCCTGGTTTATAAGCCGGGCTGTCTGCTGGATGGAGACATGTCACACTTCCCTGTTCACATGAGCAGGGGTGAAAAACCTAAGATAGTGCAACCCCCAAACTCCCGTGAATTCTCTTGTGCACAGCCTTCTTCATACCAAAGATTCTCAATCGGATTTAGATCGGGGCTTTGACTAGGCCATCCCAGAACCTTGATTGTATTCTTCTTTAACCTTTCTGAAGTAGATTTTGATGTGTGCTTTGGATCGTTGTTGTGTTGGAACGTCCAGTTGTGCTTTAAACCAAGTTTTGTAGCGGAGGGTTTCAGATTATTGTTTACTATGCTATAGAATCCATTGTACCATGTATTGGAACTCAATTTCCTGTGCCATTAGAGGAAAAACAGCCCCATAGAAGGATATTACCACCTCCAAGCTTGACAGTAGTAGGTATGGTGTTCTTTTCTTTCTACGCCTCACCATACGTTCTCCAAATGTAACGACTATCAGTGTGAAAAGATAGCTTGATTTTTGTTTCATCGCTCCACAAAACCTTAGACCAGAACTCATATCCATTATTCAAATACTGTTTTGCAAACTTTAAGCGATTGTCCTTGTGACATTTTCCTAAGTGGCTTTTTCCTTGGCCTGCGACCATTGAGACATTGTTGAAATGGAAACCCCCCCAGTCCCACTTGTAGCCAATTCACTTTGAATATCTTTGGCAGTCAGTCTCAGATTGTTATTAACCTTCCTCACAATTCTTCTACTTGTTCTTGGTGAAAGAACCTTCTTTCTTCCAGACCGAGGGAGCATTGTGATATACCATGGGTCTTGTACTTCGTGATAATACAAACAGTAGTTGAAATTGGGATACTCAAATGCTTGGAAATCTTTTTGAATCCTCCAGCTTTATGACAATAAATAATGTTCTGCCTAAGGTCTTCAGATAGCTCTTTTTCCCCCACATTGACTTATTGGTAGGAATCATCCTATGCCTAACCCTTTTATACTCTAGGAATGTTCACCTACAATCCAGCATTTTCTAGAATTAGGTTCTGCATTATCATATTGAAATTTACAGCACCTTGTAGACAATACTATCGTAGCATCAAAGGGTATAAATACTTTTGAATTAGCGTTTTTGGAGTTTTGCAAAAAAAAAAAAAAAGATTGCATTCACAAAAGCAAAACTTTTGCTAGAACAGATTTTTCCTACAATTCTTTGTTTTTGAGACATTTCTAGAAATTATACTTTTCCATTGGGTTATACACTGAGTGTACAAAACATTAGGAACACCTTCCTAATATTGAGTTGCACCCCCTTTTGCTCAATTCGTCGGGGCATGGACTCTACAAGGTGTCGAAAGCGTTCCACAGGGATGCTGGCCCATGTTGACTCCAATGCTTCCCACAGTTGTGTCAAGTTGGCTGGTAGTGGAGCTCTACTCCGAATAGCTCGTTCCATCTCATCCCACAGATGCTCAATTGGATTGAAATCTGGTGACTGGGCAGGCCTCTGCAGTAAGCTGAATTCACTGTCATGTTCACGGAACCATTCCTGGACAATCCTAGCCATGTGGCCTGGGGTATTATCCTAATGAAAAAATCCATTAGCAGATGGATACACTGCTGCCATGAAGGGATGCACCTGATTGGCAATGATGTTCAGATATCCTGTGGCATTCAAACATTGCTCCACTTTTATCAAGGGGCCCAATGTGTGCCATGAAAACACACCCCGCACCATCACACCACCACCACCAGCCTGCAATGTTGACACACGGCATGATGGATGCATGTACTCGTGGTTTTCTCCATACCCTAGTCCTCCCATCAGCGTGAAACAGCAGGAAACGGGATTCATCAGACCAGGCAATGTTTTTCCAATCCTCCAGTGTCCAGTGTTTTTGTTCCTTAGCCCACTGCAATCACAGTTTCTTGTGTTTTGCTGAAAGAAGTGGAACTCTGTTAGGTCGTCAGCTGCCATACCCCATTCGTGTCAAGGTACAACGAGTTGTGCATGCTTTTATGGGTCTTTCGGCACCAATGTTGGACTGGAGTGTCAGTTGACTAACTAGCCCATCTGTTGCTCTGCACAATTCATGCCAGCCTCCTTTGGCCTCTCATCAATGAGCCGTTTTTGACCACTGGCCTGCCGTTGGCTGGATGACCTTTGGGTGGTGGACCATCCTTGATACACACGGGAAACTGTTGAGTGTGAAAAACCCAGCAGCATTGCAGTTCTTGACACACTCAAACCGGCGCACCTGGCACCTACTACCATACCCTGTTCAAAGGCACTTAAATCTTTTGTCTTGCCCATTTACCCTCTGAATGGCACACATACATTACACATGCCTCAATTGTGTCAAGGCTTAAAATTCCTTCTTTAACCTGTCTCCCCTTCATCTACACTGATTGAAGTGGATTTAACAGGTTACATCAATAAGGGATCACAGCTTTCACCTGGATTCACCTCGTCGGTCTCTATTTCATGGAAAAAGCAGGTGTTCCTAATGTTTTGTACACTCAGTATATAAACTTTTTAATACAACCGTATGTATTGTAACAGGGCAGGGAAGGGGTTAAAATCCTCCCTGCAAACAAATGTGGTATTGTTAAATTGTTATTGTTGTGTTTATTGCTTTGGTAGTTGGCACTGCCATTTGTAAATTGGTGCCATCTTTCTATATCTGTTTCTGTGGGGAATAAAAACCCCGCAGCCAAATCATTCGAGGCTGCTCAGTAGAAAGAAGCAGGAAGGTGGTTGCCCTGCAGGCGAGCAGTCTGACGGGAGGTACTGTGTGTGCGGTCGTGTGACGTTTTGTTAAACTCTGTTTCATGGTGTCCCGGACTAGGCAGGGCTGTTCCTGAAAGTTTAGTTAGCTCTCCAGAGGAGTTAGGTTTTTGTTTGTGTTTTGTTTATTTTTGAATTATTAAAAGTGTGCGTAAGCACTTAAACCTCCATTTCTGTGTCAGGTCAGTCTTTTAAAGGGGCAAATGAACATGTGTGAGTGCAGCTTTGTTACAATATATATGTGTGGGTGTGTGTTTTTTGTCTGCTGCCACAGTCGATCGATTTACCTTGCCATAGTAAATGCAATTGTTCCTTTGAAGTCTGCTTTCAGACTGGACAGAATGCTGTAATTCAATCCCTTAAATTCTTAATACTCTTTGATGATTCCATATCATGGCAATTTGGATTGAATTAAATGTGCTTGCCATTTGTAGCAAGACAGTAAATGACTGACCTTGTGCAGACTGGGAATAATCTTTTCTTCTTGATATTAACCCCTAATCTACTGCAGCGATTACTGATTATTCATCACATGGGTAGAGCTAATTGCTGTCCCTGCCAGATAAATGAGTAGGTGTGGCTGTGTTTGCCACAGGTGTAATTATTTTTAGTTAATTATTGTCACCTGCCTGTTTTTTGCAGGCATGTATATAACAGTAAGGACATGTTTGTTCTGTGCAGTCTCCAGTCTGTGAAGAGACCTGTGTGCTTTCCAGAAGGTGGTGTTTAAACCTTTTTGTTTGTGTGTGTTTACAAATTGTTTTGTTTAATCGGGAAACAGCTTAGCCGTCCAATTTGTAGTTCGAGAAGTGAAGAAAAGTTTATCTAGTACTCTTGTGTTTGAGTTAAGTTTTTGTTTTGAGTTGTCTTTTATTTCTCTGATAATAAAATTGCACGCAAGTGCTTAAAAACTACTTAAAAGGGGCTAATGAACCTTAAAATCTGTGAAATCTTTCACATATATTGGCAGCAGTACCAGGCCCTATGGACCCAGCACAGTTTTGAAATTAAACAAAAAAAAAAAGGAAATATAGAAATATCAAAACATTGCTGCAGTCAACTGCTGCTCAGCAGGAAGCCAGCCGCCTGCAGTGAGAAAGAAACCAGAGATGCAGGCAAGAGCTGAGGTTGCCCTGTCAGAGCTGGGGTTGCCATGTCAGAGCTGGGGTTTCCTGTCAGAGCTGGGGTTGCCCTGTCAGAGCTGAGGTTGACATATCAGAGCTGGGGTTTCCCTGTCAGAGCTGGGGTTGCCCTGTAGGAGCTGGGGTTGCCATGTCAGAGCTGAGGTTTCCCGTCAGAGCTGAGGTTGCCATATCAGAGCTGGGGTTTCCCTGTCAGAGCTGGGGTTGCCCTGTCAGAGCTGGGGTTGCCCTGTCAGAGCTGAGGTTGCCATATCAGAGCTGGGGTTTCCCTGTCAGAGCTGGGGTTGCCCTATAGGAGCTGGGGTTGCCATGTCAGAGCCGTCAAGCATTTTGTTTCGCTCAACCCGGGTCAAAGCGTGTCGACCCGCATCCTGAGGTGGGTCGCTGGGACCCGGGTCAGGAACGTGGTTTCACACTACACAGGATTGTGACCCGGCTAGGAGTGCCAGTGTGATAGGGGCTTAAGGTACTGGTTGGGCGTATTCTGTGTAGCACAGGAAGCGTGAGGATTGTGTCTTGTCTGGAAATCTTGGATTAACTGAAAAATAATCATGGAGAACCAAACTATTTCTAGTAACATTGTTATTCCAGTAGGGGATTAAGAAAATAGTAAATAAACTTTGTTTAATATACGTTTTCTTAACTCGGGTATATTCAGTCAGTACCTTACTAGTGTAAACAAAACCTCCAATAAAGACATAGATTTTGCAGTTTGGGACTTTACTTTTTGTGTAGGCACGGCGATTTCTTGAGAAAGTTGCGACCTTGGTGGCGGTTGATCTGTGTGCTTTTTTGAGGGCGATATGATTGTGTGTTTATGTATCCATTCTCCTGTTGTTGCCTGGAGTTTCACACTGCTCTCTTTGACTGACAAAATCAAAGAGGTCTTTATCTGGTCGGGTTGCGTGGGCCCGTTCCCTCATATTTACGTTATGGAAACAATAACGGGGTGGCGACCGAGGCCAACACAATGGGACCTTTCCGACTCGAGCAAGAAGCCTCACCCGGCGGCTGATAAGCGTTGAAAAAGAAATTATCGTCCCGGCGGCAACGGCATAAACAAATTGTATTCCTATCCCTCATACCACGACATCAAACGAAGTAAACTGTGAAAGAAAACTTTTTTTTGTTTTAATGCTGGCATGTATTACAAACAATATACTGTAGCGCCTATATTAATACAAAAACATCAGCATTTTTTTTTTAAATATACTAATAGTCGGCAAAATTTAGTAAAAACATCGGGTGTTAAGATTATTTGCTGATGATTCAGTGAGGTAGTTGTTTGTTTGAGTAGGTATTTGTACAGGGGTATTACCTGAGCTGTTCCGTTTTACTTACGCAAGTGCCCGATTTAACTTTGTGCGTAGAGTTTGTTTATCCAGAGTTTAAATGACACGTGTTGCATTGTATTGGGATAGAGCTGAACATGATGCCAGTTTTAACGACACCCCTTGCCTTTGTAATATTGCAATGTCCAGGAGAGGGGCATTATTACCAGGTTAATAATAGCCTACCCTGAGGTAAAACCCAGCCTAGACCAGCACAGGCCTGTGATTTACTTGCCCAAATAAATACTTTTAAAAAACCCTTTCTGTAAAGACTATATACGTGCTAACTGAGGCTAATAACCTACTGAAAATGCCCAAGGTGTATTAATCTTCGTTGAGACACTGTTACCCGATATCAGGTTGTTGAGTTTGTGACAATGCATCCTCTCGATACAGCCCTGCAGGCTCCGACACGGCTGTTTTATAATCGGTAACCCGGTATAGAAACTAAAGCAGCAAACCTGCTCAAGATAAGCCAACTGGACAGCGCATCACAAACAGTTAAAGTAAGAGATCCCAGGTCTGAAGGCGATGGTCGCCTTGAATGTACTGCTGCTGCTCACTGGGACTAGGGCAGGTGGCGCTCTGCACACGAGTATATCGTTCATTTGGACAGAGTTCCCAAGACACGGGGTCACATAATCTCCGGTTTATGCCCATCAATTAACAGTCTGGGCATGCACCCGTCCAGTCCCGCTATGCTAATGAGCAAAGTCAGCTGAACGAGGTACTAAAATAGCATCGGGTTAAACAGCAGCGTCAAAGGAAGCACTGTGCTTCAATGAAAAACCCCAGAGCAGCCATCTGTCTTACTTAAGAAGTTCTATAGCGTGTTCAAGGCTGCAGTTCATTCAGCATCTGTATACTTAACATTGCATACAGGAGTATCTCGCTTATTTAGGACATTACTGTTGAGCTATTAGCTTAGCACTTTATCAGAAGTGAACCTGGTTGACGGTCCTGTTTGTTTATATAGTACTCAAAGGCAGTTGCCAGCTAAACACAGATGGCTTACATATCTTCAGCATGGTCTTATAAGGGAATTATCGCCTTCATTTTGTATGCACAATTTATTTTTTTGAAATTGCTGGGTATTGTACAAGTTAAAGCAAAAGACAGAGATCAATTTCAGTAAATGAACCCCAGGTTATCTCATGGTTAAGCATGGTGCCAAACCCGAAAAGAAAAGTGAAGAGATATTTTACCGCAGGCCTTTTCTTTTTTATTCCTAAATGTGTCACTAATCAAGCCGATAATTGAATGTTTTTTGTTTTTTTTCTCATTAGCATACAAGCGCTCTTTTAACTGCGTTGCTGTTTATTTTTACGCACGTAAAAATAATTTTAAAAAATAATGCGAACAGTGTGCTCCGTCATATATTTAAAGAGGGTGACGGAGGAACACTGGAGGATTCTGTATTGGAACAGCATTGGGCTAAGCTCTTAATTCCACGACCCCTGCATTGTGCGCTCTGAAAATATAACCGCACTACAGATGCGCTTTGGATAAAGTGCCGTTTTCTCTTGCAATGACTTGTCGCTGTATTATATTGGAATGGCGCTATATTAATGTGCCTGGGTGCCACGCACGCCAGTCAGGTATTGGCTGTTTCTGTTATTGAGATGCCCGTTAAATGTCCACTAGAAACGACGACTTTCTAAAATTAATTCAATGGGGAAAAAAAAAAAATCTGAAAACTTGTAATGATTTCACCATCACACAGACTAGTCTAGAAAGAGAATAGGAAGCGCCGCCCTCCCCTTCCTGCCTTTCACATGACGGATTCGCCGGCGTGAAACACCCTCCCTCCCTTTGAGAGAAAGCTAATGTCTTTAGTACAGTCTGCCAGTGCCACAGAGAGAGAGAGAGAGAGAGAGAGAGAGAGAGAGAGAGACCGCTGATTAGGATGAGAGCGCCGGTCGAACAGGCAGGTCGCAATCTCAGGAACGCGCAGAGATTCTTAGTGGCTGCATCCAGTGTTCACACCGGAGCGACGAAGCGAGGAGAGCATCTTGCCTGGACCTCGGGGAAGAGAACGGTGGAATTATAACTAGGACAATATTTATGAACTACAAACTAACAACGCAAAAGGCAATCGCTGATAACCGACGTCAGAAGACGTTAAGGGCAGCCGGGGTGGGGTGGGGTGGGGGGGGACTTGGGGTGGTAGGGGGGGGGTACTTCAAAGACACAAAAGAACAGCCGAGGAGCGATGTGTGAAAGGGAGTTGCGGCACCTGACAACCGTGTGTGCCGTCCTGGTGACACTGCACGCCCAGGTGAGTGAAGCGGTCTTATTGAATTAGCGCTATTTTCAGGCTGTAACCCCGCTTAACTTTCATCTTTGGTTATTCAATGTGTTTGGTGCCGGCTAGAAACCAATAAGTTACTTTTCCATGCACACGAGATCGTTTGAAATATATACGTAATTTATATATATATAATGAGATATAGATATATATATATTATATAGATTATATATATATATATATATATATATAAGTATAGTATATAATATACAAATCCCATGTCAAACATTTGTTTTGTGTAAGACAAACACCTGTTATTTTTTGTTATTGTTCACCTGTAACGCCTTAGCTAGACACGCCCCGGACGAGAAACGGGACCTCAAGATTACGGGGTGTGTGTGTGTGTGTGTGTGTGTGATATGTAATTATTTGTTTTTATGTTGCAAGGATTAATGTATTTTTGTTGAAATGTAAACTGTCATGTAATTTCACAGGAAATTTCTCTAAGGTTCTGTTTAGTTTCTTATATTTTTGCGCAACAGACTCTGTTGCTGAGTGTTTTTAAGAGATGCCTTTAGAAAGTGCACTGTATTGTGTGCGCAGTTGTACAGCACAATAAGAACACATAGGACTTGTTTATAACGCGGACCGGACCACGTGTAAGCCGCTTTCGGGAATGGTCGGATTTCAGTAGGTATGGAGATCAAATCGTGTCATTTATTAATATGGTTCAGGCACCGCTGAACGACTGCTGCAAATTGAGGGGAATAAAGATCAATTTCAGATTCACCTATTTAGTTATATATTATAGATAGATAGATAGATAGATAGGGTTAGCAGGACAGTCTGAAGTGGTAAATTATACCAACACAACTTCTACATATTCAACTCATTTTGAGTACAAGTGTGAAATTCTGATGGACATATATCGATTTCTAAGACAAGGCAAAAGGTAAATCAAGCAAACTTGGAAGGAGCTTCATTTTGGTCCGCCTTGTAATTTCAGGTCGCTGCGTTCCTAATTCGGATCCGGTCCCAGGTACTGTACAAACACGACGCAAATTAAGTGTTTCTCTATCGATGTCCGAATGTAAACCGTTTCGTCAATCCGAGCACGGCTAGATTGAGAATTGTTGTACAATACGATTATACAGCGCGCAGGTGTAATGTAACACCGTGTTTATTTATGCGGACAACGAATAACTATAGGAACGGAATGTACTAATGAGTTATATACATTACAGACAATCAGTTACCAATTACGTTTAATAATTAGCCTGTCCAACATGTCGATTTCCCCCTTTATATCTTTGGTGGACTTTTACACTGTTAGTAATCTACGTTTAATAATGCTATACAGTGTTTTGTGTTCCATTAGCTTTCATAACCTAAGAATAAACTACAGAAGAAACTAGACTTTCACCCCTTTCACTGCTATCTGCTTTTACGTATTTCCGCATTCCCTTTTTTCAGGCAACAGGTGTCATTGTCAGTATATATATGCGCATAGAAGACTGTATACAGTGTTGTACCATATGTTAAACGTACCCACTCCAGGAGTGACAAACCACTGGCTGTGAACTTGAGTGGGTGAAACTGGGCTGGTGTCTTACATAGCACCCAATTCTATATTTATAAAATACGTAATGAAACACTACAGCTCATTTCAATGTCCCGTCGTTTCCATCTTATACAAAGTGAATGCTTCAAAGTTTTGTATTTGGGGAAGGGGAAGGGGAAGGGGAAGGTGGGGGGGGGGGGGGGGCACCCCAAACTGAAAACTGAAAAAAAAAATGAATAAATGAATAGCCGTACTGTAATTATGTTCTGTTTCACAAGGTATGTCTAAAAACATCTAAAAAGCAGTTTTCATGCATTAAATACACTGCCTGGACACTTTATTAGGGCCTGGATCTTGGGCTGCTGTTTGCTCTGATCCCTGCTTGGCACTGTAAAGCTCAGACTCCACAAGGCGCTGGAAGGTTTCTCGAGGGATGCTGATCTGTTCAGTTATTAATATTTCACGCAGCTAGCTGGTGCAAAGAGGCAGGCCCAGGATCATGGTAATGGTGACGTGTCAATCAAGTTCATTCCACACATGCTCGGTTGCATTGACATCTCTGACATGCACTTTGGTGGACGGATGCATTATAATGAACAGGGCACTTGGTTTGCAATAACCCTTAAGTAAACTAATAGCAGCCTGATAGTGCTGCAAGGATCATATCGCATGATCTACCTAATCTGCATCTCAGGTAGACCCTAATAAAGAGGTCAGGCAGTGTACCAGTGTTTTACAAAAGAGTAGTATCCAGAACAGACAACCTCTGCAGATCCCAGTTTGAGAGCCACTGGTGTTATCTATCACTACACTACATACAATCTTTAACTCAGTTTTATTTCCCCTTCACAAATATAGTGCAGACTGCATTTGCTCCTTCCTCACATTAGCATAACCACATCCTCACAGTCCCTTAACTAGAGATCCCTTTTTTTTTTTTGAGACTTCCTTATTTTCACTTTGGCAATTCTTTTCCTCTCCCGACTCTATGCATTCACGTACTTCCTCTATTACAAGTAATAGCATTGCTTGTTGTCCATAGGGAACTATGTGCGGTCAGCAGGTGTGGTCCTATTACCTGTAACTCAGGAAGACAGTGAATGAGGAGTACATTCATCAGTGTGTTGTGTTTTGGTGGGATGGGTGACCTTCGCCTGAAGAGAAAATAAAGGAAACCCCTAAGGGAATTAGGGAAATGAGTTTATGAGAGGAAAGACATTTATTTTATAGGCTTGATTATCGCAAACTGTGGCAGTTTTCTAATTTCAGCGAACACCTGTCTAGTTAAGCCGCTCTACATTATGGCATTCTGTATAATTCCTGACCAAACTTCTATTGAATTGAATGTTGGGACCTCCCCTACAATTCCAAACCTGTCTGTTCTGGAATCCGGCGTGACTTCTCTTGTCTAAAATTCAATGTAAATGTCAGGCACTGAGTCATGAGATAAAAATTAAATTATCACACACACACACACACACACACACACCTTCCACAGGTAATGCACAACTGCAGTACAATCCTTTACATAACGGAGAAAGTACATTTCATACAGTGCTGGAGTTACAGAGTATACCTGGACCCTACTTCGACTAGATGCACTATAATTTTTTGCCAGCTTTTTAGTTAAAGTATTAGAATTACAGTTGCACTGTATACCAACATGCTGCATAATCCGGCACAGTTTTCCGGTCCCAAGAGATGCTGGGATAAACAGGTTTTACTGTGTGTGAAAAACTCATTTTGTAATGCAGTCAGTGATGGCAGATTCAATCAATGTGATGCACTCCCAAGTAATTCAGTCCTGACTGCACTGCACTGGGTTCATGAGATGCATGTCCCAGCCGTGTTAGAGGGCTGTAGTAAATTGCTTGCCCTAATCTCATGAAACTGGCTGAGGACCTCCTTCAAGGTATTATCTGTACATCACACTTAAACCTGAACGTGAAATTGGCCTGACCATGATTCAACACACCCCAGTGACAGTACCAGGAGCTGGGGGTATATGAAGGCATCTATCTGTCTGTATGTCAGTTTACATTTTCACAGTCATGTTACTGACCGCACTAATTTTGAATTCACAGCCGCGGCACTGCCCTGCTTCATTGTTAAGCTTGCTGAAACTGCTCTGCAACTGGAGTCCTGTTTCTATCCCTGTACAGCAACTGCTGCTAGTTAAAATAAGCTTTGTCGATATATCATGTGCGTCAGGGTCTTGTTACAGTTTGTAACTGAGATTACCAAATGTGACCAGGCTTTATTGGAGAACGACTGATCTACAGCAATCTGACACTTCAATGATTCCTCCGGTTTGAAGTGAGGGGCCTCCTGTGTGAAGGTGTGAGGCGTGTTGTGATTGTTTAGTAGCTGCTGCTCACCGTGGGCTAAATGCAGTCTAACAGTCCAGACCTGAACCCAGCTCTCCTGGTCTCAAAGGCTTGTGCAGTGAACAGGATGTGTGATTCTCTCACCCATGTATCCTGGCATTCCGATTCTTGATTCCTTGAAAGTTTTAGCTTAAGGTTCCTAGCAATAGGTTTTCTGCTAAAGACCAGTACAAGAGGCTTCTTATAGTTTGTCAGTGTGAGGTGAAAGGTAAGAGAGAGACTCATTTCATTATTAGTCCCCCTTTTAACCCTCCGCGAGCTTCCCTGCTAACAATTGCTGATGAGTTAATAGCTGCTGCTTGCAAGATGCAATTACTGTGTGCCTTTTCTACAAGGAAGCTCGCACAGGTGTAGAAGGTGAAACTAAGGATCGGATTAGTCTCTCTCTGTCCTAGCTTTATTTACACACTAATGATGCAAACAGCCCTTGTGGGAAAGGGAGCTAAAGCTGTAATTTCATCGTTTTAGAATTGAGGCATCATTTAAAAATTACATAACATCATGTAACTATAGAAACTGTAAAATGATATCGCACAAGTCTACAGATGCCATAATAGTAGCAGGTTACAGTGTTTCATGTTAGATTTCCAAATGTCACATTTTTCAAGTTGTCAGTTTTATAAGTATATGGAAAACTACAAAGCAGTGTGTAATTCAATATGTTAAAGTAACATTATTCAGCAGCTTTCATTCGACTTTACGAAGCACAATGAGTAGTTTTATACATAGAGGGAAGCAATGCTTCTTGTCATAGCCGTAGTGTTGATTCTCTGTATTCCAATATTAAATAAATTACCTGTACATGCAATACTATCAATCTACAATAAACGTAGCCTCGATTTACCATGGTTTGTACTGTATAGCAAGATTTTTTTAAATATATTTTTGACCCATATTAATTTTATTCATGTTACATAAATACTGCTTGGAACTTTCTAACGGAACACAAAATCATCACAAACAGCATCTCCAAATCGCCGATCGCCGATCTCTTGAACAGAACAAATAGAACAAAACTGATTCCACGAAAAGACTAAAACCTGTTCCTGTTCCACATCAGTAAGCTATAGATTGTGGCGATTCAATCAACTAAGACAGTACCCATACAATGCACAAACATCTTCCTTGGTCCTTGGTCCTTTTTTAGCCTCTTGGGGTTGTTAATAGTTTAAGGGCGTATTTTCAAAGCCTGTACTGCAGTATCTATTAGATCCTATTTTTTTAAAGTGGTAAAACCTTATACACATCAGGTTCTCTTAATGCTCTGAAGGCATTTTTCATTGTGTAATATTATTTTTTTGTCCGTTCAAAAAATAAATTAAGGAGTGGAGGAACACACAAGCTTGAAATGGCCTGGCATGTTTAAAATGTTAGTGTTACATGTTTTAATTTCAAATAAACATGTTACTGTTGTCAGAAATACTCAGGTGTTAGTCTAATACATTGCAGTAAGTATACAGTGTAAGCCTATTGATTTGTATTCAATATTTATTCATTGTCTTTTCCATATACAGTTAAATGCTATTACAGTGTAATAAACGTCCAAGCTGCAGTAATTTACAAAGAAAAACTGTTGGAATGATTCTTACGCTGGCCTTTCTTATTGGTTACAAACATTTCATTTGAATTCGATTTTTTTAATGTAATGCCAATGTTTAAGTGCTCAGGAAATAAAACAGAAACTGACAGTCCTGGCTGGGATCGGCTCATAAGACCAGGAGCACATTCCTGATGTAGAGGAGGCTGTTCAGCCTATCAGTGCTCATCCGGTTCCCAGCCCCTGACTGATCTCAAAACTTTGTCACGTTCTAGCTCAAAGGATCCCAATGATTCAGCATGAACTTTCATGACTTCCATTTAAACACGCATGCCTGTAAATACTGCTCGTCTGTATGTGGTATTTGAAGTGATCTGCTCTTGAGCGCGGCTCTGATGAATATGGCATTGCTGTGATTGAACTCTCTCCTGTATTTGCATAAAGGGTGAGATCAGTCACTTTCCCAGTGATAAGGGTGCAGTTCGGTCAAGGTGAATGCTCCGGGATTCCCCTGTGAAATGAAATGGTCCAGTCTGACTGCCATTATACAGTGCTGTAATAAAAGCAGGTAGATTATCTAGTTATATGGCAGATTCATTTTTGTGGACCAGAAGCACATTCGTCCATCGCATTTTTGCCTCTTTACTTTTCCTTTTCTTGTACTGCATCTTCCATAACTATGTGGCAACATTTGAAATGATCAAATAAACTTTGCAATGGTCCATGATAAGCGTTTTGACTCGAAGGCTCTCTCCCTGTCTACACTGAAGACGCCGAGACAGACTCGTAGCTCTCATTGAAGTTTCTTGTTTTCGTTTGGTTTTCATTATAATTTAAATGTTTAATTTATATTTATTTGACATTTTTATTTTTGTTAGATAAAAAGGTATGTCATGTATTTGCTGTTATGAGGTATGTAATGATTCACTGTGCTGGTGTTGCTCAGACAGTGCCCCCTGTTGGCCTGTGCTGGTGCTGCAGGGTGTTGCTCAGACAGTGCCCCCTGTTGGCCTGTGCTGGTGCTGCAGGGTGTTGCTCAGACAGTGCCCCCTGTTGGCCTGTGCTGGTGCTGCAGGGTGTTGTTCAGACAGTGCCCCCTGTTGGCCTGTGCTGGTGCTGCAGGGTGTTGCTCAGACAGTGCCCCCTGTTGGCCTGTGCTGGTGCTGCAGGGTGTTGCTCAGACAGTGCCCCCTGTTGGCCTGTGCTGGTGCTGCAGGGTGTTGCTCAGACAGTGCCAACTGCTCTGTCCACCACCTCCTAAGAGAAAGGGTGCTTTACCAGACCTCTCTGTGCTTTACAATGCTTTCCTATGCTATACTATACCTCTCTGTGCTTTACAATGCTTCCCTATGCTTTACCAGACCTCTCTGTGCTTTACAATGCTTGCCTGTGCTTTACCATTCCTATCGTGGCTTTAAAATGCTTACTTATGCTTTACCATGCTTTGACCGTGGGTTATTGCAATTCACTTTCCTTTTACTATGGGAAACTGGGTTGGATTCAAATGCCATCTCCCCCACAGTAATTCCCCTGTTTTTCTTGGTTATTTTAGCACACAGTTTCAGAGGCGTGGCAGCCTGTGAATGGCTCAAGGGTTTTGGAGAAGGCGTCAGTCTGTCAGTGGAGTTGGACGTGTGATAACCAGTGCAGTCTTCTCACCTTCCATTAGCATAACAACTTTCTCACAGTCTTCTGTTTTTGTTTTTGCTGGAGATGTTTTTCCACTTTTCAGTGCTTGTTTTCACTTTGGGGTGAAGCCGTTTTTCTCCAGCCAGCACGCGAGAGGCCTCGGTTTCTACCAGGGAAGCGTTTCTCCACCAGTACAGCGCAGAGCTGAATTCTGCTTTTGTAAATCTTCAAGAGCTGCACATCTCAGTACTGTGTTGTTTTAGTGTCCGGCTTTATCAGTGATAAATAACTCTTCTGAATTTGCATTGCAAATGAGGTCTGCAAATGATTTGGCTCGCTAGGGTTTTGCCAGGTCTAGCACACAGGGAGAATATTGACACTGTCATTTCAAACTTCTCTGTGCCAATAATTCTTGGACAGCTAACTAATTAGCCATTAGCTCTGTGATATTTGAGCTCCTATAATTGAACATTACTGTTGATCTGCTGGTGTGTCTGTATGTCACATCTTTACATGGATCTACAGAATTTAAAAGTCTTTCTCAATGTAGTCAAGTTGTTTGTCATTGCATTTATTTAAGTTTTTTTTAGTATTTGAATAACATTGAGTGTTTAATAGTTGATATATCTAAATTACCACCAATCAATTGTGCGCTATCTAGACATACATCCTGTAGCCCACTGCATATAAAAGCAACATATACAATGCTTAAATTCCCCTGCAGTTTGTAAAAGCATGCTCTGAAAAGCAGACCATTAATAAAAGCAATGAGAAGGTTTGGGATCTGGCTGCACGCCCAGCTCCGGTAATGATGTCCTGTCTGGCAGAAACAAACATTTTAATTGAATCTGCTGGGCGAGACGGTAAGGAAAAAGACGGGCAGACTTGGGGAATTGATTGGTGGGTGTAGAGAACGAACGGGAGTCGAATGCTCACGAGGGCGGCTGCAGTTTCCTGGAGGCTGAGCCACTGGACTGTTTAACTGTTTGAGAGTTCAGGGGGGGCTGCTAACACTGTCTTACACGGGCTGTGCGTTAGCGAAATGCGTCAGTTGACTGGTTGGACTGAAAACTAGCAAGAAACGAATCAGAAAAAAAACAACATTGTTTTTAAATCCTTAACGTGCTACCAACTGCATATTTTCATGAGTCCGATTCACTTTACTGGAAGCGTTTACCAGGAGAAAGAGAATATCTCCTAGATGGATTGCCGTCTATCGCGATCACGCTGTCTACTGCAGCAATGCTGGTGACTAAAGGGAGCGGCGTGTTGTGGGAACAGCATTGTTGCAGTAGGGAGCGTGATCTGGAAACACTCCAATCCTAACAAGAGAAATCAAGCGTTGGTGACTTTCAACCAAACACGTCTAGCAGAGCATTAGTGGCTATGTGATAGTGTTCTGCTAATGAGAAACAAGAACGTTTTTAACACTGTCAATAGTGTCTGGCTGCCATGGATAGCAATTATTGGACGTCCTGGTGAGTCTGCAAAAGTACTTGCACGCTGTCTAATACTGACATGTTTGTTGAGGAGCTTGGATTTAGGGGCTGATTGTGGGTGCTTGGTTGGCAGATGCTTTTAGGGGCTGATTGTGGGTGCTTGGTGGGCAGGTGCTTTTAGGGGCTGATTGTGGGTGCTTGGTTGACAGGTGCTTTTAAAGGCTGATAGTGGGTGCTTGGTTGGCAGTGGCTTTTACAGGCTGATAGGTGCTTGGTTTACAGGGGCTTTTAGGGGCTGATTGTGGGTGCTTGGTTGGCAGGTGCTTTTAGGCGCTGATTGTGGGTGCTTGGTTGACAGGTGTTTTTAGAGGCTGATAGTAGGTGCTTGGTTGACAGGGGCTTTTAGAGGCTGATAGTGGGTGCTAGGTTGACAGTTGCTTTTAGAGGTTGATAGTAGGCGCTTGGTTGACAGGTGTGGAATGGCTGTCATTGTGAGACAAGGTGACTAGATGGGTTATTGATCAGTTGACCACAATGATATCTAAGAGAAATGACTGCACTCAATGCTTCAGACCAGTAGACTCATTTAATCTGCTAATACAGTGCATGCTGCTTGTCATTTTGTCAAACTCACACTTTTAAATCTGTAATTACTGCTCTTTACACATTGCGATGCTTTACTATGGCGCTGTGTTATAAGGGTACTGACTCTCCTCTCCTCTCCCTCCTGTCTCCTGCCTGTCAGGTGCTGCTGGCTGCCGGCAGCTTCGAGTTGCAGATCAAGCAGGTGCAGAACCGCAATGGAGTGCTGTGGAGCGGGGAGTGCTGTGGAGGAGCATCCACCGGGGGGCGCTGTTCGCTGGGCGATCAGTGCAACACCTTCTTCCGGGTCTGTCTCAAGGAGTACCAGCTGAGAGTGTCCGCCACGGGGCCCTGCATCTTCGGCACGGGGGCCACGCCTGTCCTGGGCGGGAACAGCTTCTCTCTGAGACACTGGCCTCACAGTGAGCACGCCGCGCGCATTCTCATCCCCTTCCAGTACGCCTGGCCGGTGAGTCACCACGTTAACCAGTGCAATACATAGCGGACTGCTGCCCTCGGACACCAGAACTCAGACACCAGAAACAACCTCAACCTCCAAATTCTGACACTCTCAGTAGCTTAAGTATGTCTTCATCACAACAGAGAGTTCTCCTAGATACAATGTTAAACTCTGTGACATTCAGATGTACTTTTAGTATTCCCAAGATGATAAAAAAATGATTGGCGTCAAGACATCGAGAAAGACTCTCCGAGATATTGTCATCGCATTTACGAAGCCCCCTTTGGTATTTTCTTAAAGTAGAATATCCTTGCCCGTTAATTCTCTCTGAGTGAGCAGCAGAATTACATTCCCATCGATAAAGCAGAATTCTAAAATTAACCACAGCAGACCAAAGGTGGAAGCAGAGGGCGCGAGAGGGCAGTGCTTGTTTCATGTCTTTTTCTGTCGGAGAATGGGTATTGATTTCACAGAAGGAAGGTGATTTCTATGAGAACGGGCTTGTCCTTTTCTTTCCTCCCCTCGTGGTCCTCGGCAGGCCAGTGTTGAGCTGGGGTTCTCAGAAGCAGTGCCTCCATTAAGAGAAAGGTGAGCCTGTAATTACACCCTCCTGGGAGCGAGAGGCAGATAGGATAGCAGAGAGAGAATAAAGAGACAGGAGGCTGGAGGGAGAGGGAGGGCGAGGTGGATCAAAGCTCCTTAATCTCCTGTCCAATTATCCTACGACGTTAATCCATAACTTTAACCAAGGTCTTCATGTGACTTCACGTCATAAAACGTCATTGTTAACATAAAGAATCCCTTATACAAGTTTACAATTGTAAAAGCGTATGAACATAACTACTGTATAGTTTTATATGAGTGCTTCCTATCAGTTATATGGATATACATGCTTATGTTAAAGTCTCTAATAAAAGTTTGCCATATCAAAAGCATAGCAAAGTGTAAAGGAGCATAGGTACACATTTTAATGATCAGAGAGGTATGGTAAGGCATGTTAAAAAACAAGGCAAAGCAGGGTAAGCTATGACAAATGCACAGTACAGTATAACCATGGGAGAAGCAGGGAACACTGCTAAATTACCATTTGATTTTATTATGGGGAATTATTATGAGGGTTGCAGGCTTTTTGTAAGAGTGTGCAATCTGCAAAAAAATCAGTGTGATCTTGAATTAGAAACACACTGGGAAGTTGAAATCCTGCGAGATGCCCTAGCTAACTGGGTTTAATGGTGGCATGTTTAAAATACACACAGTCGCTGAAATGGCTTCTCATGATTACTGTCCAGAAATCTTCTTAAGAAAATACCTGAAACAGGATATGAATGAATATAACACTCCTAGGAACAATCTTCGTTACAATGTAAGGTGTGGACGTGACAGGGATTGGACAGTTCTGAATCTAGTGTATGACATCACTTCAGGGCTTTCTGTTAGATTCTGCTAAACAATCAGACATTGTAGCGAAATGCTTGAAAAAACATTTGATTGTAGAAGTGCCATTGTTTACAAAGGCGAGAATGCAAATGTGTGCATGGCAGTCAAAATGTGAAACTGTTCTATTGAGCAGCACCAACAAGAAACCTATTTTTAAAATCATGACACAAAACACAAAGGGATGCATGGGTACGTTACAGTGCTTACCTATGCTTTACCATGCTTTACCATGCTTTTACTATGTTTTATTACACTTTGCTAGATTTTTACTTTGGGAAAGTTATAGGGGATATTATTATTCTGGAGGTAATACTGTGTGTACTGGTTACAGGGCAGTGTCAGAATCAGGTACTGGTTACAGTGCAATGTCAGAATCGGGTACCAGTTACAATGAAGTGTCAGAATCAGGCACTGATTACAGAGCAGTGTCAGAACCAGGTGTTGGTTACAATGCTGCATCAGAATCAGGTACTGGTTGCAGTGCAGTGTCAGAATCAGGTACTGGTTACAGTGCAGTGTCAGAATCAGGTACTGGTTACAGTGCAGTGTCAGAATCAGGTGAATATTCCTGATGCAGATGGATAGTGGATTTATTTAAAATCTCTTTGCATGTTGATGACATTGTGATTGAACAGGGACGATATTCACAAGGGAACTCTTGATAAGTGTTTTGTAATACCCTACATAGAAAGACAGTTCGATCTCCTGTAATTCTATACCAGCACTTCTCCTTGTCCCCATTAGCACACAGTCCTGTGTTTATATTGTGGCCATTTGGAGTTTCCGTTACAGTATTCTTCTGAACGGATTAACTCTTCCCTGTCAGGTGAATATTTGCTCCATCTGTGAAAGTGTCAAGCCTGAGATTTCAACTGATATTGATAGAAAGTCTGAATATCCCCACACTATGAACCTAGCTCTTTGAAACGATTACCACAGTACATATGCATGATTGTTTTGCAGCTTTCTACCATGGTTTGTCATATTTGTTACTGTGGGTTGCCATACTTTATTATACCTCTCTGGGCTTTAAAATCCTTACATATGCTTTACCATGCTTTCACTGTTCTTTATTACACTTTGCTGTGCTGTTACTGTGGGAACATTTTAGAAGGGACTGTAACAAGAGAAGGTTCAGGTACTACCGCTGCATGTATAACTATATAACTGTGATGCAATTTTTGTAATAAAAGTAGCGCTTGTGATACATAAAAATGTATTCATAATGCAGAACTAATCCGGGTGAGATGCACAGTCAGGGGAGCGCAGGGTCCCCCAGAGCCTTCCCTGGTAAAGACACGGCCGCGTGGTGTACAGGGTGAGACGCACAGTCAGGGGAGCGCAGGGTCCCCCAGAGCCTCCGCTGGTAAAGGCACGGCCGCGTGGTGTACAGGGTGAGACGCACAGTCAGGGGAGCGCAGGGTCCCCAAGAGCCTCCGCTGGTAAAGGCACGGCCGCGTGGTGTACAGGGTGAGACGCACAGTCAGGGGAGCGCAGGGTCCCCCAGAGCCTCCGCTGGTAAAGGCACGGCCGCGTGGTGTACAGGGTGAGACGCACAGTCAGGGGAGCGCAGGGGTCCCCAAGAGCCTCCGCTGGTAAAGGCACGGCCGCGTGGTGTACAGGGTGAGACGCACAGTCAGGGGAGCGCAGGGGTCCCCAAGAGCCTCCGCTGGTAAAGGCACGGCCGCGTGGTGTACAGGGTGAGACGCACAGTCAGGGGAGCGCAGGGTCCCCCAGAGCCTCCGCTGGTAAAGGCACGGCCGCGTGGTGTACAGGGTGAGACGCACAGTCAGGGGAGCGCAGGGGTCCCCAAGAGCCTCCGCTGGTAAAGGCATGGACAGGTGGTGTACAGGGTGAGACGCACAGTCAGGGGAGCGCAGGGTCCCCCAGAGCCTCCGCTGGTAAAGGCACGGCCGCGTGGTGTACAGGGTGAGACGCACAGTCAGGGGAGCGCAGGGTCCCCCAGAGCCTCCGCTGGTAAAGGCACGGCCGCGTGGTGTACAGGGTGAGACGCACAGTCAGGGGAGCGCAGGGTCCCCCAGAGCCTCCGCTGGTAAAGGCACGGCCGGGTGGTGTACAGGGTGAGACGCACAGTCAGGGGAGCGCAGGGTCCCCCAGAGCCTCCGCTGGTAAAGGCACGGCCGCGTGGTGTACAGGGTGAGACGCACAGTCAGGGGAGCGCAGGGTCCCCCAGAGCCTCCGCTGGTAAAGGCATGGACAGGTGGTGTACAGGGTGAGACGCACAGTCAGGGGAGCGCAGGGGTCCCCCAGAGCCTCCGCTGGTAAAGGCATGGACAGGTGGTGTACAGGGTGAGACGCACAGTCAGGGGAGCGCAGGGGTCCCCAAGAGCCTCCGCTGGTAAAGGCATGGACAGGTGGTGTACAGGGTGAGACGCACAGTCAGGGGAGCGCAGGGTCCCCCAGAGCCTCCGCTGGTAAAGGCACGGCCGCGTGGTGTACAGGGTGAGACGCACAGTCAGGGGAGCGCAGGGGTCCCCAAGAGCCTCCGCTGGTAAAGGCATGGACAGGTGGTGTGCACCAGTGTAAAGAGATGATTTTCTTGTTGCGATGAAGGAATATAAACTGCGGAGAAAAAACAGGGGTCAAATACATGGGCACTTCAAAATTTAGAAAATTGCGTTTTTTGCCACTAAACAAAAGTGATATGAGAATGGATGCCGCGGGTAGCACTTGGAGGAGTGTGGGAACAGGTAGACTGGGTAATCATGGCACTTCTACCAGGGACCACCTGGTATTCACTCACAGAGCCCAGTTTGGGAAGCTCTGTGTCTGATAAAGACACGCTCACATTACCAGAACAAGGGGCATCTTTATCCAGCCTGTCATTGAAACTTGACTTTGGTTCTGTTTTGTGCTCGCTATCCACTTACAATGCCCAGGCTTTTGATTCACTAGCTTCAATAGAGCACAAATACCACATACCTTACCCCACCCATGAACTGAGAGGAGAGGGAGACTGACTTTAGAGGGATACCTATCCACATCTTCATTAGATCTTACCTGTCCTGTGTCATTCTGCATTGTTGGCACTGCTCAGATCAGATTCACTAAGGGCGTGTAACTGGAATCTCATCCCCTTTTGAAACTGGAAAGGAGCATCTCAGTTTCAGAGGGGACAAAAATTAGAACTGCACACTCCTAGTGGTCATTTTTTAAAATCTTTTCAAAGGTATTAAATATATATATATGTTCTAATAAAAGCTCCCTTGTTTTAGTTTGAAGCCCATATATCCTGCCACCACACTATAAGTTGACTTCCTTCCTGCCACAGGTATTGGGCACCCCGGAAACTTTCACTCCCTCTTTTTGCTGCACAAATTCCTTCAGCACAGGAAGTGAATGTGGCTTCCGAGCAGAGTGCTTATCGTGTTGACGTACCCGGTGTTGAAAGTCCCTTATCCTGGTCAGTGGGCGCACACTTGAGGTCAAGCTTTGATTAAGAAGATAGAGAAAGGAATGTATTCAGTCATAGGCCTCTTTCAAGCAAAAGTTGAGACCATGAAACTATTTTGTTTTGTGAGTTGATCAGCCTGCCTGTCTGTCTGCACAACCTAGCCCCCCAGATTGGAACCCAGGGAGGGAGAGAGGCAGGAATGGGAGGCTATTGAATTGGCCCGCTGCCTGCCTGTCTGTGCCACCTAGCCCCGCTCCTGCTTCTGTGTATGTGGTAAGGTTGTTCAAAGGAAGTATTCATACAGATCAGGTAACTGGAGCGTCACTGTTGTATGGATAGAACTGAAACAGTCTGTCTTGGTTAGAAGTTGCTGTAAGATAATCTCCAGTCACTATTCCTCGCTGTCTCTTTATTGATTAGATTTCAGACATGAAGTTAACCCTTTCTTCACTTCTCCAATCGATTATGCCTCATCACGCACACCGTGTAGATCAGGAGGACTTTGTAGAGCGCACTTAGAATACTTTGTTCAGTTCAGGTCACCACATTACCAAAAGAACATAGTGATCCTGGAGTCCAGCAAAGAGCAATAAGGCTTATACCAGCGTTTAAAGGAATGAGATATGAAGACTGAGGGAAAATAATCCATTTAGAACAAAGAAGAATATGGGTGGATTAGAATGAAGTCTGTAAAATCAGGACCAGAGCACGCCGCTGGAAATGAACTGAGACAGACTTTTGAACTTGTCTATTTGCCACATTATTATATTTTATGTTTCATATGTAGGCCCACTTGTCCCATTTTGATCATTTTAAGATCGTACTCGCTTGAGTTGGTGTGAGCTCAACGTGAACTGGCCCTTGAAGTTAAATAAAGGCATTGAGGGATCACAAACTCCTAGAAATATAGAACCACAAAGGTTACCGAAAAGCTAATTTGGGGTTAGTATTTTCTGGTTTGTACCACTGAACTGAATTTGGCCCCTATTCTCGAACCCCAGCCTAACCCAGGTTTCCCAGGTTATCAGTGATTACAGACTGTTTTTCAGAGTTTTCTAAATTGACATAAACTTCTCTAATCAGCAGCTCCATCTAGAAGGGGTTGTCTCTGTCTGCCACTGTTAGCTTTGCTCCATGCAGCACTGTCTAAATTCCATATCAGTTGCTTCTAATCTAGGAAGTATGTGGTCTTATTCAGCTCACTGATTCAGGTTAATAAGCTTAATTAGTTAAATAGATTGCTTTTATTGTTAGTATACTCCAACAGGAGGAGCTGTGGCCAGGTGCAGGACCTCTCGGGAGATCATTATGGGCTGGCTGGTGTGAGAGAGAGTCTCCTTGTTGAAGTCCATTCTAGCTGCATTATTAGTTTTGTTTGTACCTCAGAGAGGTTTATTATTTTAGCTTAGTGTTATCCCCAGTTTGTTTTGTTTTTGTGTTATGTTCATATATATAGTTTAATCATACTTCTATTTTTGGCTGTCAAAATAAACTATTTGTTCATTCATCAGCGTACTGTTTCCAGTCCACTCTTTAGCCTGGTGACCTCAATAACTACCCTCTGGTTACTTTTAGCCAGCTGTATTGTGAGTAATCCGGCAGGGACACTCGCTGCAGTTCATCTCCACACCTGGAGGAAATCAGAGAACTCCATCTGCCTCCCGATGTAACGAATCCTGCCCTGCAGGCAGTCCTGATCCCTAAGTAATCACGCCAGGAGTAAAAAACAACAAGCACTAATCCCCAGCTTTAGTGAAACCTGAAAGTACAGCAATGCAGTGTGTGCATTCCTGCCTTCATAACCCCTTCACTCCCTCACTAGTCCATTTCACACAAATCTATGGAATGTGTGGAGGTGGCTCTTACTGTTATAAAACAGCCATTGCTTTATTTCTCATAGGTGATTTAGTTCTGGTATTTGCACTCCTGTGCAGATCAGAGGGAATTGAATGCTCTGTGAAATACAGGGTTTCATCCAGAACTATAAAACACGCAATAGTGCTAAATGTATAAAAATTGTAATGATAGGAGGCTTTGAGTTTGAAGACACTGAGAAAGACTTTGTGTCAAAGCGTTGCTCATTTAATTTACAAATAATCTTGTAGTTTGTCAAACGCAGTGCCCCGTGTGGAAGCAAGTCATTCTTCACTGTGTTCTGGACCATCTCCCTATTGTGAAGACAGTGGACGAGCTGCACATAGAGAATCACAACTGAGCGTCTAAGGGTATTATGGGTGATAAAGAGATTAGGATCGCCAACGGTTCTGTTCCTAACTGTCTTGGTGACGCTGGGTTATTTAATTACACTTCCAGATCTGTGATTGGTTACTGGTCAACAAGCCTGGATCCATGCAGGCTGTCTGAATGCACAGCATAAAGAAAAGCTAATCCATGCTTTCAAATCCACTTCCGTTTCCCTTGTGCAAATATTAACATTGTAACTGTTCACCTTTTTATTGCGATCAGACTGTTTATTTGCATTTCTTTGAAGGGGGCGCTGTGATAACGTTGCTGTAGTAAGAGGCAAGGAGTGAACTGTGGTTAGCACTCCTTTAAGGGGGGGTTGGTAATGTTCGTAGCGCTTTTAAGAAGTAAGAAATGGATATTCAAGCCCTTTAGACTGAAGAAAGGGAGAGAGCGAGTGGGAAAGCTGTGGGATGGGGTCACTGAGCAGGGGATTAGCATGCGAGCCAGCATGTCATTAAATATGTGCCTGAGTGGAATACAGAAGGACTCATTGAGCAGCTGAGGGCCTGTGATGAATTATTCGTATCATTGTTATCATTGTTATTACCCTTTAAAGCAGGTGTTTAAGAGCTCTGGAACATGGGGTCGTTCTCTGTACCCAGTGCTTTAGATGCACACAGAATCATTCTTTACTGTGTATCTTTCAAACACACGTGCAGTTTCCAGGGGAATCAATAATCCAGAAATTCCATTAACACCCTCAACCTCATCCCTGCTCCCAAGTGGTTTGCATGGAGGCTAGAGACACACCAGCTTCCAGTACTTCACTGCAGTAAATGGATGGCATGCTGATGTTTGTACGACGGTTCTGCTGTGCGTTTTTTACAGTATAGTTAATCCAGAGATATTTAAGGCTGCCGAAATGCAATTGTGTTCATCCACTGTTGCAATTCAGAGAGATTCTGATTAGCAGTAGCAACATTATCACTGTACCTTTTACAAACAGCACTGCTCCATTTTCCGCAAGCAAAGAAGATCTGATGGTTGCACTGTGCTGAATGCAGATATTTCAAAGACTGCGCTGTAGAAGCTGTTTTATTACCACTCCTTTAAAGAGGGGCCAGTGATGATACGAGGTCAGAAAATGGATCCAGAGGCCCTTCAAGCTGGTCCAATAAAGTGTTAAAAGCAGAACAAAACCAGCAAATTAAAGATAATAACCCAAGCCCTAGATTAATCTGGTTTGTCTATGTGACTCAGAAACAGGATCCCATAGCTCCTAGCGCCAGTGTTATTTTGTTTAGTTTCTTTATACTAAACAGCTTTCAAGCGGCCGCATCTTAATTTCCTTGGGAAAGTAGAGAAGGCATGCTAATAGCTGAGCACTTGCACTGAACTCCCTGGGAGCTTTTCCTTGCATTGCTTAGGTTGCTTTACTACCCCAGTACCTTGTTATGATGACTCAATCTTCTTATTTTAATTACTCAAGTGCTGTGGGTTTTTTTTTAATTTCTTTAGTGCTCTGAATAATATTTAAAGTTGCAAAAATGGCCACGTTCATATATTTTTTTGATCCAGCGCACGTGAGACCTACATTACAAATGGAAGTACATAACTGGTAAGATTTGTGAAATTGTTCAGAGCTACAGCCCCTGTGATAGTGTGTAACAGGCAGACGTATCTTGTACACTGCACACAATATGCTAAGCAAGGTATTAGACACACATTAGGAACTGTGATCTGTAACCGAAGATACAACGAGCATTGCATCTTTATGAGATTGTTCAATTTAATAACAAGAAACATTATCACGGGGACAATATTGACGTTTTCAAGAAATGAATCAGAATTCCTCAGCCTGAGATTTGATCTCACGTTTTAGAATGAAATGACAAACAAACTATTCTGTGTTGGTCGTGCATGGATAATATTTAGGGTACCAGTGCATTGATAGGACTGAGTGCTGATAAAGAGGAAGTGTCTTTTTTACATGATTTGCTGTTGCAATCGTGCTTAGTGCTTCTGGATTTTAGTGATCAAATATTTAGTTATATCAGTTGTCTCTAAATCTGTGTTTAGACCATTAGGATTCTCCAGACAAGCTCAAAGCAGTTGAAAGCCAGGATTTTGAAAAAAAAAAAGTATGAAATATTGAAGCAACAAAACCACTCAAATGCAGTAAAATAGGGAAAAGTAAAAAGAAAAAATTCAATTTTTTGATTTTGTATCACGGTATCATACTTGCCCACATTTGGAAACAGCGGAACGCTCGTCTGGGGGGGGGGGGGGGGGGGGGGGGGGGGGGGGGGGGGGGGGGGGGGGGGGGTCACACACATCATACGCATGTGTGGAGTCATACACATGGGAGGGTCATATGCAAAAAACACTCATTATCATATAATAGACGTATCCCCCCAAATCAACAACTCTGCTGTGCAGAATAATTTTTTTTCTATGGGTAAATATCGGGACCTTCTTCCTTTGCGTCAGGACGCGGGACATTTGCTAAGAAATTGGGACTGTCCCGACCATATAGGGGCTGTTGGCATGTTTGCGGTTTTCAAATCAAGCCTTCTAGTTTACAGTAGCAGAGGGGGCCGCAAATTACACTGCATATCACCTTAGAAACGCAGCTGTTAGGAGTCTTTTCAGAAGCAGACCCAGTATTCATTTAAACTAAAACCTATTTAGATGGTGTAACGTTTTTCCTTTAAATATTCAAAACTAGAATCAATCCAGTGGTGTGTCCTAAGTAATTGTAGCTAACAAAATAACACCAGGACTCTCACCTGCTGTGCACTTTCATTAGCTAGATCTCAGAGGTGCAGCTTCGAGGGAAACACGGCACAGCAAACATCAAATTAAAATACAGCTAGTACTACTGTAGGGTTGAAGAAAATTCTCAAATGATATGCTGTTTTCTCACGTGGAAGCATGTCAGTCAATAGGGGAAGCAGCTGGTTGGTTGATGACAGGAAAAGAGCCATTATAGGGGAGGAGACAATTTCACCCTTCCAGTGAAATCGCCAAGGAAGTGCAACACTAACTGAAGGCAGGGCTTGCAAACAGAGATTTCTTTAACTCTGTGCAGTTCCAGAAAAACTTCCTTTCAAAACTGGATGTAGTGAATGGATGTGTAAATGGCACCATTGTGTTAGCTGCAATCACTTGAATGAAAGGGTTGATGGATGCCTATTGCTAATCTAGCATTCAGTAAGAGAGAAGTGCCGGTGAAGTGTGATTGGTTTCACAGCTGAGGAAACGCCAATATGTTTGTTCTGCAGTTCTGGGGACATTCCTACCTCACGGAGAGGGCTGAGAATGGCTTCCTGTCTTCACAGGGTTGTTTTTACAGACCTCCGTCTGTGCTGGAGGTGATTTCCTTCAGTATAGCGCTGGCTGGAGCTGTCTGCCTGAGTTTGATGGCTCAGCCTATCCTTCTGTCCTGGATAGAGATATTCTAAATAAAACAAACTTTTCAAAATAAGTGTAAGTAGCTTCAAATGCCATTTTAAAAGCTTTTAAAATACAGTGTGACCTTTCACATGGGCCAGCCGCGCCTCGTCTTTTTGTCTATATTTATGAGTTAGGCGTTCAGTCCCAGCCCTTAGAATTCTCCTGACAAGAAAAGCACATTTATAGAAAAAAAGAACCAGAACTACTCATGAATAATGACTGGCACTTCTCCAAACAAGCTCAGAGCAGCTTTGAGTAAAGTTATAGTAACACAGAGCTGGAGCAACAGAACCCCAAACACAGCATACTAGTAAGGGCAGTGTAAACTTGAAATGACATGGATAGCTATTAATGTATAGATATGTAAATGGCAGATATTTTAGTAGCATCCTGAAAAAAGAAGTGTCTTCTGTTGGTGTGGGTGTGTTAAGTGGAGGTGTTGAGATTGTGTGGGTGTGTTCAGTTTGTGCGGAGCTACTCTTGAGAATTCAGGATGTGCCCGCAGGTTGTTTCAGAGGGCCAATCAATAGCCTGTGCTGGCACCACAATTCTAAATATACAGTAACTTGTGGCATCATGTCCATTTTCATCATCATAATCTATTCTGTATAAATAAAGATCCCGGGACTCTCTTCCAAAGAAACCTGGATCCTTGGCTGATATCCGAGCCAGGTCTATAAAACTGCGGCTTGGCAAGATCGCGCTCCCCTGGCGAACGCTGCAAGTCAGATTCCTGTTAAACCTCTCCTGTCTGTTCTGTGTCACATTGTCTCCAGCCTGGGCACTTCTACATTTTACAAATAAATGAAGAACAACTCACGTGGAAGGGGTGCTGATCTCTTACCAAGAATCATCATCAATTGAGTTTGTGCTTCTCAAGATATGCATTGCCTGGCCCGGGCCACTTCATTAGGTTCTGTCAACCCAACTGGATTGAAAATCGCAGATTAGCTTGATCATGAGATGCCACATGTGATCCCTGGAGCACTGTAAAGCCGTGGGAGCAGCACAATTGCAAACAGTCTACCTGCAGTGGAGAAAGGTCTCTTTGGAAAGAGGTGTGATAGCAGGTTGCACAGTAGCAAGGGCAGCCCTGTTAGTTAGGAGGTTGCCAAGAAAGTAACTTCTCAGGTGCTTTCCAGGTTTCATTTCTTATATAAAGCGTAGCTCCTTATACCCAAGAGATAAGTGCTGTAGGTCTGATATAGATTGTGCATCTCATCGCTTCCTGTTTCATTGCCTATGCATTCCTAATGAAGTGGCCGGTCTCTCTTCCCTCTCTAATCTGTAGCGTGGCTTCTAATCAGCACTAAGTGAGTGTAATTAATATATCTCTGTTAGGGCAGACTTAGCGTGGCAAATAACCATCGCAGCTGCTGTCAGATTGAGACATCTGCGCTGGGACATTGCCTTCCCTTGAGGTTTTTAAAGCACAGCAGAGCTCCGAAACAAACTAATCTCACCCATCCTCTCATAGCCTTCACTAACAGCCATGAGGGCATTTCATCACAGCATCTGCATTCCGAACACATGTTTTATTACCAACCCCCCACCCCCCCCCCCCCCCCCCCCTATATTTTTGTTTTTTTTCAGTCTTATTCTTTTTTGTTTCATTCTTTCTAATGATTTACAACTCTTTCAGAGTGGCACTTTACACAAAACCACTGCTAGGGGTTGCTAGCCCTAACATACAATTTACAGAGGCTGCAGCTACACCATTTAACCACTTTGTGGCACTGTGCTACATTAAGCACTTTGTGGCACTGTGCTACATCCCTGTGGTAAAACCACCACAAATGTGTTTCAGCTGGTGCCTTCATCAGTGTGATAGTGAGAGAGGCTGCGAGTCTCAGCTGAGTGCTGGCTGGGTCTTGCAAAAAAAAAATTTTTTCATAAGAATTGTTACATTGGCTATACTTACTATAATATTTAAAATGAGTGATATTGTAATTAGGGGTGACTGGCTGATGGCCCAGTGATAATCTGGGCTCCAAAGCAGAATGCAGGGCTGGCATGAAATTACTGTAAGTATGCATATCTAGCCCATATAGAGTTCTGAAATTTAGTAACAAACTCGCCATAGAGAACACAAGGGTGCATTAAAACAAAACCATTGAAGCCAGAATCACAGGGTTAATTTACTCAGCGTGTCAACATCAATGCGCTTGTTCTCCACCAGAACCTTGTTCAGCTAGATGCATCCTGCGTGGATCTCATCCAAGCCAAGGCTTCATGCCAGCCCTGTCTGAATTTTGAATGTAAGTGGCAGGTTTGTTTAATAAACTTGTTTCCAGTGTTTTGGGGGGCGTCTCGTTCCTGAACTGTGAGAGATGCTGATTGACAATGCGGTGGCAGGTATTCGATCGCTGCAGTTCATTGAGCTGTGTTGAGATCGGCTCTGTCAGCTGTGATGAAACGTTGGCGCTAGAGGGGTGCAGCAGAATAACTCCAGCTTCGAACATTTCATGTTGAGTCCAGATGCTCGAGTCCCAGGTGAAATGAGTCTGGTCTCATTTAGCCCCAAGTACAGCAGCTACTATATTTGTGTAATCCCCATTAGTCAACAAACCACCTCTCTCTCTCTCTCTCTCTCTCTCTCTCTCTCTCTCTCTCTCTCTCTCTCTCTCTATAGTTCTTCCCCTGCTTATGCTTCCCTCCCCTCCTCTCTCCACCCTCTCCAATTTCTCTCCCTCCCTAACTCCCTTCTTTTTTCCTCTCCCTCTTTCTCTCTCTCTCTCTCTGTTTTCTCCTCAACCTCTCTTTCTCTCTCTCCTGTCAGACCTGTGTCACGGATTTGTCTCTCCCTTATAACCAGTGCCACTGTCCCTCCCTTCACAAAAAAATAAAAAACTAATTAAAAGAAAAGGACCAATTGAAGCAATCACACACAGGTATACAAGTAGCCAGGGTTATGGCACACCTCTGCTTTAAAAACACACAGTCGATCTGTGAGCCACACAAAGGCTCCTTTCTGACCTGCGTGTTCAGACAC
Organism: Polyodon spathula; assembly: GCF_017654505.1. NCBI lineage: Eukaryota > Metazoa > Chordata > Actinopteri > Acipenseriformes > Polyodontidae > Polyodon > Polyodon spathula. The sequence continues at coordinate 3,296,801 of NC_054573.1, read as the reverse complement.
GCCCAGACCTGCTCCCCTGTGAACCTGACTCCACAGGTACCCCGCAACCACACTGGAAATTTCCCAGCCGCTGCTAAAGCCAGGCACATTTAGCCCACCTAAGCCCCGTGTCTCAGGGCTCTTCAGTCTGGAAATAGCTGCTATGGGAATGGAGGCTTGGGTCTCGGCCAGCTCTGATATAATCCAAGCAGAGCCCACTTACCATCTCTGTGGATATGGGAAGCACAGCCATGCTCTAGTGATCTTGGATACTGCAGACCAGTGTACTGGATGATAATAAGTGTGCAGTATGGGTTACTTGTTGATGCATGCTTTTCTTATGATGGATGTTAGGTTGTATTTCTGCTTTTTTAAGGATGTTGCAATCGTTCTGGATGGTTAAAATACAAAAGAGATTTATAAATAGGAATTAATCAGTGGGTTTTGAAAAGACAGTGAAAAGCAGTAAAGGGACTCTATCTGACATCACTTGCAAAGACATTATTTAAAAGCTGCGTTTGATCAAGAGAAACAGACCATCAAACAGTTAAAAGCTGTTGTGCCTTTATAAATGTGACACAGTGCTTGCAAGAGGCGAAGAGCATGTTATAATTAATTTTTCTTTCTTTTCATCCCCTAGAGATCGTACTCCCTGATCCTGGAAGCTCTGGACTATGATAACAGCACCTCCGGGCCAGGTACTGACGATAGTACAGCATGGAGACTGTATAGAGTATAGCATGGGCACTGTGCCGTATAGTACAGCACTGACTCATATCTGTGCCATATCTACAAGATTGAATGATTGCTTCTTGTTGGAATGGTTCTCATGCCAGTACTGGAGACAGCTGATTGATTCTCTTGTCTCCGAAGTGCTTGCTCGGCATTGTGTCTCTAATTTGCGTGCGGAGGGAAAGAGACACAGGTTCATTGCGTCTCTTGATTTCTCGGGCAACACACGTTTGTCAGCTTTTAACATCTGAACAAAAAAGCTTTTAAAACAAAAAGGAAAATAGAACAGTGGGAGCAGGCTACAGCACAGGGGAGAATGGCACAGCGCAGGGGAGCAGGGCACAGCACAGGGGAGCAGGGCACAGCACAGGGGAGCAGGGGACAGCACAGGGGAGCTGGGGACAGCACAGGGGACAGGGTACAGCACAGGGGAGCAGGGTACAGAGCAGGGCACAGCACAGGGGAGCAGGGTACAGAGCAGGGCACAGCACAGGGGAGCAGGGGACAGCACAGGGGAGCTGGGTACAGCACAGGGGACAGCACAGAAGAGAAGGGCAGAGCACAGGGGAGCAGGGTACAGCACAGGGGAGCAGGGGACAGCACAGGGGAGCAGGGGACAGCACAGGGGAGCAGGGTACAGCACAGCGGAGCTGGGAACAGCACAGGGGAGCTGGGTACAGCACAGGGGACAGCACAGAAGAGGAGGGCAGAGCACAGGGGAGCAGGATCAAGCTAGTTGTAAACCCACATTAAACGTGTTTGAGATCATGCTTTTCTGTTTGTGTGGAATATGCGCCGAGGAGAGCATTTTCTCTCCCTCTGGAGTTGAAGTTTCCCAATCACTGCGCAGCCTGGGAAGGGCTCCAGAGGGAGGCGTGTTTCCCACTCCGCTCTCTCCAAGATAATGACATGATTGGGGAGTTGTGGAACTGCAGAGGCTTCCAGACTCTAATCACACGCAATAGAAAACAGCTCGACGAGACAAGCCATTGTGCTGCCTGTAGAGAGGGGGTCCCTTACTGTCTGAAAAGAATAACCTGCTGTGACCATGTAACCATTTAAGCTAGCAATCATATTTTCAGAGGTATGGAAACTCCACAGGCAAAATCTAACGGTCCCCTTCACTGAGACCTGTGACCCAGCATGACTGCCGTATTCTCCTGGGTGTCGTACAAGAAAAATGAACCCTTTCTTGCCGACATTCCCCTTGGGAAAATAAAATGCTAATCAGGTTAAACCAGCAGCTTGTTGCTGTAGTTGAATCATATCGGCATTGCCCTGTGTACAATGCACAGCAGAAGTAATGTCACACATATGCACTTTATTACACTTTGCAATGCTTTTACTGTGAGAAACTTTAATAGGACTGACTGCAATTGAATGTGCGATTCTCTGGATATACTGATAAGCGCAAATGTGCAGTCTCCCTGTCCCTGGGGATAGAGATAAACTATGATCTATCCCTGCATTGTGCTGGTTTGATTCCTGGGGGAGGAGGGGGGTTGATCAGTGGACAGTGCTCCCAGCTGTCAGTGCTAAACCTGGGTTAGCAGATTTCATTAGGCTTCTCTCTGACATCAGGGTTTATGAATGGACCGAGGACACAGGACAGATTAAACAGGCTTCTATCCTCTCTCTTTCCCTCCCTCCATCTTATTCTTTCTCTCCCTCTCTCTCTCTCATCTCTCTTTACAAATCAAGTTCCAAACCCATGTCTATATTGGCAGTCCATCAAATGTTCAGAAATATGTATTATTCCCAGTAGGAAACTTGGCGAGAGAGAGCGAGAGAGAGAGAGAGAGAGAGAGAGAGAGAGAGAGAGAGAGAGAGAGAGAGCTTATTTGCTTACCTAATAACTTATTTTCATTAAACTATTCATTACCATTTATCTTTCTCTCTCGATAGTCTCCCCTCTCCCTCTGTCTCTCTCTCATTGCTTCTCCCTCTCTCTCTCTCCCTCTCCCTTTACCTCTCCCTCTCATTTTCTCTCTCTCTCTCTCTCTCTCTCTCTCTCTCTCTCTCTCTCTCTCTCTCTCTCTCTCTCTCTCTGTCTCTCTCTCTCTCTCCCGTCTCTGTGTCACACAGCAGCTAATTCCTTGTCAGACAGCATTAGTGTCTGTGTGTCTGTCTGACGTGTGTGTGTCTGTCTGACGTGTCTGTGTGTCTGGCTGACGTGTGTGTCTGTCTGACGTGTCTGTGCGTCTGTCTGACGTGTCTGTGCGTCTGTCTGACGTGTCTGTGTCAGTCTGACATGTCTGTGTGTCTGTCTGACATGTCTGTGTGTCTGTCTGACATGTCTGTGTGTCTGTCTGACGTGTCTGAGTGTGTCTGACGTGTCTGTGTGTCTGACTGACGTGTATGTCTGTCTGACGTGTCTGTCTGACGTGTCTGTGTCAGTCTGACATGTCTGACGTGTCTGAGTGTGTCTGACGTGTCTGTGTGTCTGACTGACGTGTGTGTCTGTCTGACGTGTCTGTGTCAGTTTGACATGTCTGATGTGTCTGTGTGTCTGCCTGACGTGTCTGTGTGTCTGTCTGACGTGTCTGTGTCAGTCTGACATGTCTGTGTGTCTGTCTGACGTGTCTGTGTGTCTGCCTGACATGTCTGAGTGTCTGTCTGACGTGTCTGTTTGTCCCCAGCTTTGGAGAAGCTGATCGAGAGGGTGACTCACTCAGGTATGCTGAACCCCGGCGAGTGGCAGCCCCTGCATCACCACGGCCGAGTCGCCAGCGTGGAATACAAGGTGCGCGTCCACTGTGGGGAGAACTACTTCGGACCGCTCTGCAACAAGTTCTGCCGGGCTCGCGATGACTTCTTCGGGCACCACGTCTGCGACGCGGGGGGAAACCGGGTCTGCAGCGAGGGCTGGATGGGAGCGGAGTGCCGGCAAGGTGAGAGAGGCAGGGAAAACCTTGCCAGGGATCATTGCAGTGCACCTGGCTTTCTCATATGGAAGTTACAAGTCTCCATTGAAAGTCTGCACAGTAATTTTACACCTTTTCCATATAAATGTTGTAGTCCTGTATACAATTTTCTGTTTGAACTAATCCTATGTGCCAAGACTCATTCCATTCAAGTCATGTGACAGTGTGACTTTTCAACTCTGCCAGCCCCGCCCACTCTACAAATATATGTCGGCAGAGAGGAATTGTTGAAAGGTGATATTGTCACATGATTTCAATAGAATGAAGAAGGTCGTTCAGTCCTGGCAATTAGGATTCTCCAGACAGGCCAGGTAAAGGAAGAGATTTAGAGAAAACTGATACCAACTCTGTATTTAAGCCACTGAACACTAAAAGGAAATTAATATAATAAATGAAAATGACAATTGAAATTGTTACTCATAAAGATTAGCTTGATAGATGTGCTCTGTATAAAAGCAGAGCAGAGTGTACTGTCTTATATTCGCTTCCCTTTTCCTATCTGCCTAAGGGCTTTATGGAGGTATCTGTCCATTTATCTGTATATATGACCATAAGTCAAATAGTGTCTCTGTGATCTTTCTTTCTGCTGTTCGCATTGCTCTTGTTGTGTATTCACAGCTGTATCGGGGTCTGTAGGTTATATACTTGTTCTTTTTCTTCCCTGCAGCTATTTGCAAGCAAGGCTGTCACCCGGCGCATGGGTACTGCAAGCAGCCTGGAGAGTGCAGGTAAGGAGACGCACAGCCTCACCTTCTACTCAGCTAGACCCTCACCCACACTGTATCCACTGCAGAGCCACGACCCTCACCCACACTGCATCCACTGCAGAGCCACGACCCTCAACCACACTGCATCCACTGCAGAGCCATGACCCTCACCCACACTGCATCCACTGCAGAGCCACGACCCTCAACCACACTGCATCCACTGCAGAGCCACGACCCTCACCCACACTGCACTGCAGAGCCACGACCCTCACCCACACTGCATCCACTGCAGAGCCACGACCCTCAACCACACTGCATCCACTGCAGAGCCACGACCCTCACCCACACTGTATCCACTGCAGAGCCACGACCCTCACCCACACTGCATCCACTGCAGAGCCACGACCCTCAACCACACTGCATCCTCTGCAGAGCCACGACCCTCAACCACACTGCATCCACTGCAGAGCCACGACCCTCACCCACACTGCATCCACTGCAGAGCCACGACCCTCAACCACACTGCATCCACTGCAGAGCCACGACCCTCAACCACACTGTATCCACTGCAGAGCCACGACCCTCACCCACACTGCATCCACTGCAGAGCCACGACCCTCAACCACACTGCATCCACTGCAGAGCCACGACCCTCAACCACACTGCATCCAAATGTTTTATTACTTGGGAGGGGGAGAGGGGGGTGATGGTGAGTGAGAGAGGGGGGAGAGTTAGCAAAGGGCTGATGGTGAGTGAGAGAGGGGGGAGAGTTCACAACGGCCACAAAAAGAACCCCCCCCCCCCCCCAGAGCTGGGTTGCCATTTCCTCTCTGCGGGTTTGTTATGATGGAAGAGTGAAAGTTTTTCCAATGGGCAGCACTCCAGGGAAGTGATTTCCGAACGGGCTGACTGTTGGATCACACAGAGGAAGTGGAATGACTAGCACTGTGAAACCGAGGGAGGAGGGAGGAGGGAGGCTGACGTTGAACAGGTGCCACAGGAGAGGGCAAACGATGACACAGTGTCTCTCATTCCTTGCACCGTACATCTCACACCACATCCTTACATGACAGAATCATGCTTCCCACCGGCCGGTTATTTTCATGTTTATGGATTTTTAATTCAAAATGTCTGGGTTTTACAAAAGACAAAATTAGATTTTTATTGATTTAAAAAAAACTAAATAAAATTAAGAAATAGTGAAACAAACTAAAACTCAAATTCAGCTGGAAGGCTGTGTAACAGGCAGTGTTTTGTGATGCCCTGTTGGTCAGATTAAAAGCTCTAAAGCCACGAATGCAGAGTTTAAGTTTCTTTTAGTATTTCTATATTCTACACTATTGAGTTTTCAATAGTTAAGGATGTTTTTTTTTTTTAAACTTCACCTTTTATTAGCACTAGCAACATTATCACTGCACCCTTTCAAAGGAGTGCTAACCAAGCTCTGATATTATGTAGTATTACCTCTTATATTGTGTATAAGTTGCTGCTTCCTGGATCACTTTACATGGCGTTGTCTAAACTCCTAGGATACAACAAGCCTTTGTGACGAACCAGCTAGAAGCATCTTGCAACGGTCTTTGCTAGAGAACACATTGCTGTGAACCATCTCAAACACTTCAAGGTTCAAGGTTAAAAATTTAAAATCAGAAACCAAATATAATTTAGTACACCTGGTTAATTCTACCTTAAATGTGTGGATCTGTCTGTTTCTGAAGTGATTCAGGGGTGCCCTTGTCACCATCCTGGACAATACAAACCCCTCTCAGCATCCTGTCTGCCCAGGGTGTGCTCGCATTCTCACTCCAGTCCTCCTGCTTCAAAACCACAGTGATTGATGGAAGCTGGAACAGCCCTGCCCCTGCCAGACCGGGGCCCGGTCGCTGTTAGCCCAGCCGGTGTTGTCTTGTAGTGGAACTGGTTGCTATGGAAATGCTGCCTTGGCCTTGGAGCAGGGAAATGAAGTCACAGGTTTCCCTAGCCCCGTCTCCATGGGAGACCGCTTTGTGACGTTCAGCACTTACAAGACAGGAAGGCAGCGGCCATTTATCAACACGATAATATTATCATTATAATCATTGCTGTTATACCGTGTCCAAGAACTCAGGCCTCCAGAGGTGAAAGGCAGGAGTGAGAAGCTAGTGGACTGGCTGTAGTGCCTCACTCCCCAGACTGGTACCCTGCCCTGAGAGCTGTGCCGCCCAGCCCTCCCCTCCTGTAGGTGTCACTGCAGGGCCATGTTTCCTCTCCCGTGTACACACTGACGTGCTTGTGTTCCTCCCCTCCTGTAGGTGTCGCTGCAGGGCCATGTTTCCTCTCCCGTGTACACGCTGACGTGCTTTTGTTCCTCCCCTCCTCTAGGTGTCACTATGGCTGGCAGGGTCCGAACTGTGAGGAGTGTGTCACGTTCCCGGGCTGTGTGCATGGCTCCTGCACCGAGCCCTGGAAATGCGTGTGCGACACCAACTGGGGAGGCCTGCTGTGCAACAAGGGTAACTACCAGCATCACCCCCCAACAGCAATAACACAACACCAGCTACACCTAACCCTGGCTGCCTGCCTGCCTGCCTGCCTGCCTGCCTGTCTGTCTGCCTGCCTGCCTGTCTGCCTGTGTGCCTGTCTGTCTGTCTGTCTGTCTGCCTGTCAGACAGATAACACTGTGTAACACAATTTTTGTTCCTGGGTAGTAAGTGTTATTTCCTAATTGCTTATGCCTCAAAAGTATAGAACATGGCTATTATTCCCCACAAACTTTGCTTTTGTGACCAGGACAGTGATATTTCAAAATATCACTATTTCCAATGGGAAAACGGGCAAATGTGTGTCTTTTCGTTCACATAAAGTCAGAAAAAAACAACACATGAATCCAAATTAACATGTATTTATATTATTGCAGTATAATTGTAAATCTCGAAAAACTACTCACTTCTAAATCTTTTGTAGTCATTTTTGTATTACTTTAGTATAAATACATGTTAATTTGGATTCATGGGGTTTTTTTTTCTGTTGGGTCTGGAGGATTCTAGCTTCAACAACATGACTAGGCAGCCCATTCCATCCCCTCACCACTCTCTGTGTGAAGAAGAGTCTCCTTCAGCAACATGACTAGGCAGCCCATTCCATCCCCTCACCACTCCGTGAAGAAGAGTCTCCTTCAGCAACATGACTAGGCAGCCCATTCCATCCCCTCACCACTCTCTCTGTGAAGAAGAGTCTCCTTCCCTCTGTCCTGAGTCTATCACCACTAAATCACCAACCATGTCTTCTAGCCAATATAGCCAGACTGACGGTTTCTATTTTCTTAAACAGGTGTTTTGATTTGGCACATATGAATGTTGCTTTGGCTTCCTATACACTCCCACAAAACTGAACTATAGAATTACTTTTAATTAACAAGAGAAAGTAAATACATTCCTTAATCGCCTATGAGATATAGACAGCAAGTTTGAACCCGCTTTGGTACAGATTTCTCAATAAATAATTATTTGAGTGTAGTACGCTGCCAATAGTAACCTGGGGCCATATTACAAAAGCATATTACAAAGTGACATTATTGTCTCATCTTCCGAGATAGAATGTCCTAAGTTTAGGAGAGTTGATATTCCAGAAAATGCTGTCCTAACTTATTTCCCTGTCTTAAGCGTATTACAGACCTAACTTGGTCAATTCCTAAGTTTCTTTCCTGACATGTAGGACTTCGTGGAACCTGTCCTATCTGTCGGTCAGAAAAAGAAATTTGTCAGAATGATCCATTCATATATTTTGGTATGTGTACCTTTAACAGTAAGCTCGTGTAACGTTTAGATCCAGCCACACCTCCCTTGAGAGAAGCGTTATGTACTGGACAGCATGGAGTTAGATGCTCTCACAAGTTGTCTGTGATTATGAGAATTATGATGATTGATATTTCAACCTTTACTGAGGAATACGATATGAAGTATCCTGTGTTGATTCTGTTGTGTTATTGTATTACACAGCGAGACGCTCCATTGATCTAAAATTAGCGACTCATATATATAATGTAACTCGAACAATACAAGTTTGGACTGTTTAATGTACACAGTTATATTACAGACTTTCTTTCACACTGGAGGCGCTGCTCTTATATTTAACCTTAGCTTGTGAGATTGTTGTGTTTTGGCATACCTAAGTAAACTAAAATGGTGTTTATGACTGAAATTGAATAAGCATTGCTTAATTTTTTTTTTTTGAAATACTGGTATTTATTTATTGTTAACTTTTTATTGGAGATTTTTTTCTGTGATCAAAACCGTATTCTCTTCCCTAGGAAAATTTAGAACCCTGCATTTCTTTGCCACAACTGAGTTGAATTTAGACGCCATGATTTAAAGCTTGAGCTGTAACCTGCTCTATTCAGACTTGATCAGTCGTTTACAGATAAGATTGCCGTTAGATAGGATTTCCTAACTGATGTTAGGATAGGGTGAGACTGCTGGCTTAGGAAAAATGCTTTTGTAATACCAAGTTAGGAAAAATCCTATCCTAGCCATGAAAGATAAACTAGGAAAGCAAGTTAGGGAATTGTTCTGTAATTCGACCCCTGGGCTCAGTGTAATAAGAAGTTATATACTGTTAGAAATACTGACTCCCACTGGCTGACACGTTGAAAGCTATCTTGTCATATCAGGAGATCTGCTTTGCTTTGCTCTGATTTGACCTGCTTGGTCTGTGCTACAGTGTGTATGGAAGTGTTTTGTTGGCTACAATTACTTTGAAGTGCAACTTGAACTTAATATGGGTAGATAGGGTTTGAGGGTTTAAACTAGGGTTTGATAATTTAATCCTCAATGTTTAAAATAAGATTGAACACATTTAAACATGCTAGTGGCCATTCATAGAGCCCACACACATGTAAAAGAAAGGACTACAGCATTACTGTGTGTAGGAATACTGAGAATAATAGGGCGTGTTACACCAGTAAGGTTACACTGTACAGTTACTGCTGTATAAACCCAAAGGCCGGCCTCTACATTTACCATGCAGGATTCTGATAACGTTTATCACACACGCTTTTGAAAATGTAGCATTTGGATGACTTTTTAAAAACTCTAAACTACAGTGTTGGCAAAGTTACATTTAAAGAGCAATCTGTTACAGCTGCAAGTTACTTGAACAAAATCACAGTTCAAAGTTACTGAAAAATGTAATTGGTTTACAGTAAGCATTACTCCCCAACAGTGCTAACCCTAGTGACTGGTGTTTTCCTCTGTTTCTCGCCCACAGATCTGAATTACTGTGGCACTCACCAGCCCTGTCTGAACAGGGGCACCTGTGTCAACACTGAGCCCAACAAGTACCAGTGTATCTGCGAGGAGGGCTTCCGGGGGAGGAGCTGCGAGATTGGTGAGCTGCGGCAGCAGCAGCTCGCTGTATTATTGTGCTGATTCACATCATAGTTTTTGGTAGTGACTGTGCCAGGTTACCATGCAAAGTGTAAAACAAGATGTTCTAGATTTGTTAGCCCGTACTCTCTTGGCAATAACTGTTGTTTTTAAAATAAGATTAACGGAACACGCACGCACGCACGCACACACGCGCAAAAACGAAATTACTGGCAGGTGATGATTCTCGAGTTACAATTTTATTTTATTTTTTTTTTACGTATTTCGTTGTGGTAAGAAAACCGGACTTTACATAAAGAAAACTGAATTAGCTAACAGAATAATTTCATAAATCTCACCCGTCTGGCACTTTAGCTAAATGTGCAGTTTTGAAAGAAACACATCTTTTAGCAAGCATATTTTTAAAGAGGAGATGATTTCCTGTTCAGAATTTTTGAATTATTTAAAGATTCCAACTTGATGAATTGAAGCTACATATTAGCTACGCATCTGTTTTAGTTGAGCTTGCTGTGTGTGTGTTTCAGTGGAGCATGCCTGTCTGTCCAGCCCCTGTGCTAATGGAAGCACCTGCGTTGAAGTCTCTTCTGGATTCCAGTGCCTGTGTCCTGCGGGCTGGACTGGACCCACCTGCACAGAGGGTAACCTCTCCAAACTCGTAATTGGGGGTGGGGGGGGGGGGTGACTTATTAGCACTTCAGTTCTAATAAGAGCAAATACAAAACACAGTATGATTTGATACCGGGGCAGTTCAAGAGCAGATAACAGTGTTGATGGTTACAAAACCAGAAACCAACGCCTCCAGTTTGTCTTTGAACTTATTCAGTTTCTTTTAGCATTTCAAAATTCAGTGAGTGTTTAATAGCTATGGATGATAAACCACGAACCAAGACTGGACCCAGCTATTGTCCAATGCAAATCCTATAGAAATATATTCATAGCGCTCTACAAAGGAAGTATTGTGTGATTTTTTTTCGCCGGGATGCCTTTAGCAGCCTGGGTGATGAAAGGCAATGTACAGTATTGATAGGGTTAGAGATTACAGTGTACACGTTCTATATACAGGAGAGGTGCACAAGCATGGCTGTTCTGTACCTATGGGTGACATTACTATGAAAACCTGCTTGCTGTGTACTGTAAACGGGGCAGTGCCCACATGATTAAGCTTCAGCTGCTGGTCAAACCTGATTAGCACTAGTCTTGGACTACCTTCTAAATGTTTGCCACAGTAAAAGTATAGTAAAGCACAGTAAGCATGGTAAAGCCCAGAGATGTATGGTATAGCATATTAATAATAAACATGGTAAGCTTGGGGAAAGCCTAGTATAACCACAGGAAAACAGGAACGTTACAGTGCAGACTCTGATCCTGTTGCTGTGTCTCTCTGGTGTGTCTCTGCTCCTGTTGCTGGTGTCTCTCCTGTCTGTGTTGATGCTCTTGCTGGTGTCTGTCCAGTGCCTCTGATCATGCTGCTCTGTGTTGCCCCTGCAGACACAGATGAGTGCGGGCCCAGCCCCTGTGCCCACGGCGGGACTTGCCAGGACCTGCACAATGGATTTCAATGCAGCTGCCCGCCACAATGGACTGGCAAGACCTGCCAGCTGGGTAACTAATGAGACAGGACCTTAATCCCCTGTGCTGCAGTGAAAAGACATGCTTTACATCCATACGTACATCCCATTATTCCTTACATCTGAATCGTGACATTAACGTTACTTAACGTTATCGAGAGTATTAGATTCTGTAGATCAATAATTAAACAAATAAATGATGTGAAATGTGCTTCCTTGGAGGAAATGCCAAAATGCTTTTTGTACACCTTCTTCTGAGAACAAACCCAGAATGAAGTTACAAATACAAAAAAAAAAATAATAATATAAAGGTGTCTGTGATAGATTTTTAGATTTGCACCAAGCATGTTTGTGCAATATTGATTTTCCTTGATCTACAATAGGAAATTAGAACAGTTTAATAGTTACGGATGATATATCTGCAGCATAGGAAATACAAAAAAAAAAGGAACGTTTTACGATCAAAACTGATTGTTTTGATAACAAAATTAAAATCCAATAAAATAAAAGCCAGTGGTGTCGAATTGCGAGCCTGCGGAGTGTGTGACCCGATCAGTGCCGTCCCGTACATCCGTAACGAACCCCCTCTCCTCTGCTCCCAGACGCTGACGAGTGTGAGCTGCAGCTGTGCGTGAACGCGCTGGCCTGCAGGAATCTCATTGGAGGATATTTCTGTGACTGCGCTCCGGGGTGGAGCGGACAGACCTGTGACATGCGTGAGTAACAAACCTGACAAGCCAAAATACTCCCGCTTACACAAAGCACCCTTGTGCTGTGGACGTTTCCATTTGGTATTCCCCTCTCCATTCGTACATGTTCAATTGATCCTCCTTTCATTCACAGCAGGGAGCTAGCCTAGAGCTCACAGTGCAGTGAAGCAAACAATCTGCTGCCTTCCACAGTGGCATCGTAATTAGAAGTGCCATTCTATTAGATCTGCACATGGACTGGGTGTGTATACAGAGTGTAATGAACAAGCCAACACTGTGTAGACACTGCTCCCCCGCGCCCTGATGCTGCACTGCACTGGAGAAGTGCGTCACAGACATGTCCAAATGCAGGTGTGACAAAGACAGTGTGTCTGGCTGCATGCAGGTCACAGTTACGTATGTCTGAAGCACGTATCCATTTAGAATGAACAAGAAACTCCTTCTTAGAATTTGGTGTAGATGTGTGTCACATATCTATTCAATTGTGATGGACATACTTCAGCACAAGCTATTGAGAGCATCACAGTCTAGGGGCATAGGAAGACAGCTGTCCATCGGTCTGTATGTTAGACCTGTATTTTGTATACAGTGAATTGCATGCTTTTTTTTTTAATGCTGGAGGTGTCTGTATGTCTTAAGGTCCCGCTTGCTGTAGGTGGAGGTTCCCTTCTCAGGACGCGGATGCCCGGTCGCTGATGTTTTTGTCTGCTTGTTTTTTCACAGGGATCGATCCCTGCCCTGGAGAGTGCCAGCATGGGGGGCAGTGTGAGGTATGTGTGTAACAGTGAGGGGCATTGTGGGGTATGTGTGTAACAGTGAGGGGCAGTGGGGGGTATGTGTGTAACAGTGAGGGGCAGTGGGGGGTGTGTGTGTAACAGTGAGAGTGCCGCTCCTCCAGGTGGTCGAGCTTGTGAAATCTTACCCGTCGTGCAGATCTAAGCTTTGAAAAAGACATGATGCTATCAGATACCAGTCAGGTCACTAGATCTCACAGTCTGCATCCCTTAGGCAGTCAATTTTACTCACCCTTCAGAGTATTCATTGCTGTCATTTACCAAACAGCTGCTTCCTCTAAAGACAGCCACACCTTGCAGTCTCCCTGAAGACACTGCAGAGATAAAATAACCAGCCAATTAAAGGAGCAGCTCTCTGCAGAAATAGATAAAACTAAGATGAAAATAATTCAAGTAGACACAGATTGAGGCTGGTACCTTCATCATACCAGTGCTGACTTCATGTCTTGATGACCAACCCAAAGGTTTCTATCGAACTAATTGAAGAATCTTCTTACCAAGTTTCCACCAGTTCTGCATCATTTTGCCAAGTTTGACCTCCCGAGAGTTTTCAATTTATAAAGGTATTCTGCAGCATAAGTTATTTCCGTCTGTTTTTTATTTAGATTTATGATTTGTAATCCAGTTATGTGTTCAGTGGCTGCTCTAATCAAGTTGACAGTATACTTTCTCTTCCACTCTTTGTATGACTGATCCAACTCTCTTCGCTCATGGGCCTGACACAGCAAAGAGCTCCTGGAAATACACACTCAGCTTGATCAGAAGTGACCATCGAACACACAAACATGCAGGACAGGCCTGTGGTGGATATAAGGAACGTACCTGTTCATGAGCCACACCCTTATTCTGTTACTCCCGGTCAGGAGTGTGGGGTGTCTGACTGAGATACTTATCCTGTCCTTGCACTGTGTGAAAGTTCATTTGTGTTTGTTTGTCAGGACTCACCGAGTGGCTACAGATGTCGCTGCCTGCCGGGATACACAGGGCTGTACTGCCAGACCAGGCTGGGTGAATGTGCTAGCGCCCCCTGCCTGAACGGAAGTCTCTGTACAGACCTGGAGGTTGGATTCCTGTGCCACTGTGCAATGGGTTTCACTGGCAAACTCTGTGAGGTTAGTAATAATAATAATTTTTTTTATATAGCACCTTTCATAGTGGACCACCATCACAAAGCACTTTAAAATATACGAGACTAGGGTGTGTGAGCTATGCATCAGAGTCACTTACAACAATGTCTCACCCGAAAGACGGAGCACAAGGAGGTCAAGTGACTTGCTCAGGGTCACACAATGAGTCAGTGGCTGAGCCAGGAGGAACCAGGTTCTGTTTATTAATTACACAACACTATAGATTTTTAGAAAGTATTTGGTGTGCTCTCCTCATTCACATCCTTCCTGTGTTACAGGTATTAGGAGCCCCATCTCCTGACCACACATAGGTTCCTATGGACCCATGTTGTAACACAGGAAGGAAGTGAAGATATAAGAGCATGCTGTAATATAGGAGCTTTGTTTCTGCTTGTTGGAAGTGCTTGGAGAAATAAGTTGCCATTGTAACTATAGTACAAAAGCAAAAGGATGTTTGGTTCTTACATGTATAGAATAGATTTAGTGCAGTGGAGTCAAGTCAAGTGGAGTCTCCCAGTGGAAACGTTTGTCATTGAATTGGTGAATCTTCTTGTAGTATTCCTATATTTAGCTTGATGCGGTGTTTAATAGTTGCTCCACAGACACAGTAACAGGCTGGGCTTTGTGGACGCTGAGTGGCTGACTTTTTGTTTTCTCTTTCTGGGCTGTCAATATGGGATTGTGCTTTCATAGCCACGTGCTCTTGTTGAAACCTGCAGCTCACACCTAGTTTAGCTCCCAGTGAGAGCCTTCAACCTGAGACAGTGTGTGTGTGTGTGTGTGTGTGTGTGTGTGTGTGTATATAGATACTGGCTTACCAATTTTGACTAATAGGTCTTCCTCAGTGCACAGCAGAGATTCTGAACAAGCAAGGAGCCACCTGACTTTTATATTTCTGAATTTGAATTGACAAAAGTGTATCTAAAGGTGTGACAATGAATAGATTCTAAAATTGTATACATTTTTTAAATGAATAACTGGATTGCAGTAATAGATTCATTGATTGCTTTCTTTTGAGAGGCGCACTGGACATCTATATTCCAGATGTCATTTTGGACAGAGTGAGGGATGCAATTTGATGTCCTTGAACTCTAAGTTTTGACTTCTGCAAAAAAAAATTAAAAAATCTGTACACTGACGCAATACAAGCAATTTAGGCTAGAGGGTTGTGTAAGTGTGCCAAACCACACCTATATTCACATTAATGCATTATACACATGTGACTCTGTATAACCTCCTCTAATTATTCCCCCACATTGTAAATATCCTTATAATTGTTCACATGCTTTCTCCTTGGTTATGCTATGCATTTCCCCAGGTTTGCCATGTTTTCACCATGGCATTACAATGCTTTACCATACTTTCACTGTGCTTTGTTACACTTTGCAGGGATTTTACTATGGGACACTTGTATAAAAGATACTCTCATAGTGGATACCTACGTTTCATCTCCTCCAATGCAGGGTGACAAGGCACAGAGGTAGAAAGCTTAAACAGAGCTCTGAATGAACATACAGAAGGCTGCAGCTTTGACAGGCCCACACTGCCAGTGCTGTCTCAGTCCCAGAGCCCCTGCTCGACAGGTTGCTAGGCAACCCTGTTTAAAAGCAATCCACATCGCAGAGGTTAAGTAGCCTCGTCTCTCTGGTAATAACTGTGGCTTAAACACAGCTCTGAGCTCCCCACAAAGGAGAAGCCATTATACAGTCTGCAGACTCCCACAGCACCTCACTTCAGCAGTGCATGTCCCTGCATCAGCTTTAATATGCAGTGTCTGATGCTGTGGTCCCTGTAGCTAACTTACCTTCCAATACCAGCTGTATTTATTAAGTGTAGTTTAGCATTTCTAAATGAGCACATGTGGCAAAGTGGTTAACAGTGTGCAGGTGAAGGTAATGCAGCAGTAATTAATAAACAGACAGACAATTAGAATCCAGGTGCAATGTTGTTTAATGGTTTTTAAATCCAAAGCAACAGTAAATAATAACAGTGGTAATGAAGCAATAGCACTAGTGTGCTCTAGTGCTCGTGGTGAATACTGTTCTTTTGTGTTAAAAAGTGCAGTGCTGTTGATCCGGGTTTAGTGCTGGCCTTTGGCGACAGCTCCAGATCACATTAGCCGTCCAAATAATTACACTCAATATTATTATTATTATTATTATTATTATTATTGCATTTATAAGCGCTTTGTGATGGTGTTCCACTATGAAAGGTGCTATAAAAAAAAAAAAAATTGATTGATTAATAATAATTAAAAAATTGATTGATTAATAATAATAATAATAATAATAATAATAATAATAATAATAATAATAATAATAATAATAATTGTTAATAGAGCTAATAGGAGATCAGAAAATGGCCAGTGCTTGATTATCACTTGTTTAACCTGTGTCTGTTTCCAGGTGTCGTTTTAAAAGGTGATGCTACATCCTGATAGGGTTTTCCTGGAGAGCAAACGCATCGAAAGTAATCAATCCTGCTGTTTGCCCTGTAGGTAGTGCTGGACCTGTGCAGTTCCAACCCTTGCCAGCAGGAGTCGCTGTGCCAGAGCACCGAGGGCGGCTATCTGTGTACCTGCCCAGAGGGCTACGAGGGCAAGGACTGCATGAGGCTGAAAGACCCCTGCCATGGAGCGCACTGCCAAGGTAGGCCAAGGAGATGCCTGCTTAGAACGGCACCACACAGTTACGTTCACATTCATTTCCGGCAGTTGTAGGTGACATTTTCAAACAGGTTTATTAAGGGATGTATTAGGGCAACATGGCGAAAATAGTTATGGGTTAAACCCACCCCTACCAACAATCGCAGGTGTGGTCATTGCCCGATTAGGTAATTGAGTGCTAATTGGGAAATGGCTGCTCTGAGTCTGTAGGGGGCGCTATCCCATCTGACACCATTTTTATACATGCGGCCATTCCCTAGTTAGCACTCAGTTAACTAATTAGGGAATGACCACACTTGTGATTGTTGGCAGAGACAGATTTAACCCCATCCCTGCCAACCTTACATTCCCAAACACGCTATTTACACATGCAGCATTCTGCCCTGCAATAACCCCCTCAACTAGCTTTTTAAAAAGGTGCCTTAAAAACAGTTACCTGATATCTCCTGGCCTTAAGACTTCAGTGACAGTTTTAACCAGAGGTGCAATCTGCCAGCAACCTGCGAATGGACTATCAGAGAGGTAATAATAGACAGTGATCAATGCACTGAGAAAACAAGAAGCAAATGCGTAGACCACACGAAATGCAACTGAAAATGCCTGTGCTCTTTATTATACACAGAAAAAGCGAGAAGCAACAACGCCTTCAAAAGCCTTCAGCTACAACGGGAACATGAATGCACAAGCAGTATAGTATAATATAATAAAGGTGGGGCTCGGAATAGTATCACACTTGAATTCAGATCGAGTTGCTCCTGGGTTTGGAGTCTGGAACCTGAAACAGGGAAGCAGGTCGAAATTCACGAGGACTGAGAAAACAAGGACCTTTCTTACCAGCAAGCCTGCCTCCGTGCTGTCCTGTGGTTATCCACAGTGTACTGAAACTAGACTGAATTCTTTGTGTTACCTTAACCCTTTCAATTTAAGCCTTGCATATTCTTTCTCTCCAACTATTTGATTAAAAGATCTTCCTGCCCTCAGTGTGCCTAACTTAAGATGCCTACAGGGCAAGATAGCTTTCTGATTCACTGGAACTAATTCCAACAGCCAGGGTTAGATAGGACTGGACTCCCGGGCATGCTGCATACCATTAGGATACCTCCAGCCAGACTGTGTTCCCTCTAGTCAGAATAAATTGATTACGGATTTCACAGACAGCACTGCATTGACTCTGGACTCCCGTAGGACCTCCCCATGCTACAGCGACCCCTACTGGCTAGAATCCCATTCCTCCTGGTCTAAGAGGCAATTGGCTTGCGGATCTGAGGACCTGCAGTTCACCTGAGCTGTTGTGGGGGAACTGGGTACATTCTCAAATGAAAAACAGGGGTAAAATAATTGACAATGTAAAAAAACAAAAAACAAATCGTGATTTATAGCAGCATGAATTCCGCTCCTCAGAACTAAAACAGGCCCATACAGGTGTGTCACCAAAAAGTTTATACATCACGTCAAATACCTCACTCTAGTAATAATCCCTCAAAGATTGCATTTCAATGTGTATTAAAACACTGGGTGGATTTCACATATCTGCCTTCATACAGAACCCTCAATTACACAAAGAAACCCAAGTTGTGTAACCAGTCGCCAGAGGGGAATACCTACTAAGTAGCTTTTAACAGCATTAAATATATGTTCCCTGTGTAAAGACCCTTTTTAAAGATTACCAAGTAATTTTGGAAGCTAATTTTGTAGTTTGCTCATGCTTTTCTCACTGTTAAAATATTTGTTTGCTATAGTTTAACCTGGTTTGCCATGCTTATTAATATGCTTTAATATGCAACTCTGTGCTTTACCAGACCTCTCTGTGCTTTACAATGCTTCCCTGTGCTTTACCAGACCTCTCTGTGCTTTACAATGCTTCCCTATGCTTTCCCATACCTCTCTGTGCTTTACAATGCTTCCCTATGCTTTACCAGACCTCTCTGTGCTTTACAATGCTTCCCTATGCTTTACCAGACTTCTCTGTGCTTTACAATGCTTCCCTATGCTTCCCCATACCTCTCTGTGCTTTACAATGCTTGCCTATGCTTTACCATACCTCTCTGCTTTCAAATGCTTGCCTATGCTTTACCATACCTCTCTGTGCTTTCAAATGCTTGCCTATGCTTTACCATGCTTTCACTGAGCTTTATTACACTTTTCTGTGCTTTTACTAAGGGAACATTTTTAAAGTTTACTAAGGTGTGTAAGGGACTGTCACTTTATATAACCAAAGTAGACTTTAAAATGCTGTCTTATACAGTAGGCATCAGTTGCACCCTTAATTGAGCTCCTGGGCTCAGGGGAAAGCACTTGAACACACGCCTCAATTTTAAAATCAGTGTTAGAGGAATTGCAGTAGGAGGCACTCCGAATAATTGCATACATCACCGTGAGATCTGAGGGTTCTTACATTGCTAGTTTTTCAAAAGGAGTACACTAGAAATAAAAACAGCAGGTATTTTATTTCAGCCACTTCAAGTATGCAAGGTTGTTTATTTAGAAACTTGAAAGGTACGCTTTGGAGTTTTTTGACTGAAGCCTCTGTGCTGGTACTCTTGTCTCTGTGTCCAGGCTCCCGAGGCACCCTGTATGTGATCATCATCCTGCTCTCAGTGCTGGCAGTCCTGGTCATCTCTCTCTGCATCTTTCTGATCGCCCGTCATTATCACCGGAGAAAGGACTGTCAACGCAGCCCGCCCGTCGAAAGCATCAACAACCAGCGCGAGTACATCAACCTGATCAGGAACCTGCCCAAACCCGAGGAGATCGAGCTGGCCCTTCCACCACCCCCCTCCGCACCCCTTCCCAAGAAGCAGCTCCTGATGCAGGGCCCCGAAGTGCCCAAAGTGGATATCTCCAATCTGGAGCGAGAGAAACTCAACCACTTCCACTGCCCGGACTGGGAGGAGCTGGAGGTGTGAGCACCCCTGCCAGGCAGGCAGGCAGGCAGGCAGGTAGCTGGGACCGAGGTCACACCCATTCAGAAAGTGTTTCTGACTGAGGAATCTGCCATTGACAAACCCAGGATGCACGTTTCACGATTGATGGGCGATGTATCTGGTTCCTCATTATTAATTGCAGGTAGCTAGCAAGGGTTACGCATAGTTAGGGCTTTAAGTGTTTTGTATTTCTTTGTGATCAAGCTATGCTGCTTCTGCACGTGGACCTGTGATTGGATGGTACTTTACTGGTCAAGAAATTGACGTCGTTGCAGGATTGAAAAAGACAGGCAAGCTTTACTTACTTTTAGCTTGACCCCGCGTGTGTGGAAGCCGACATTCTGCTGTATGAAGCCAGTAAGCACAGCTAGAGGCCCTGCTTGTTGAATTTCACAGCTTTTTTATATATTTACTTTTAAAACCTGTGTTTTGAAAAATTGAACCAAGAAATATTACCTACCAGTGGGGCACCTGTATTGGTAAGGTTCGTTTTTAAAATCGATTTTATTTCAATTGAGATTTGCTCATCAGGATAATATGTTTTGTAGTGTTCTCTCCTAAAAGGCAAACCGAGTCTGTGTCTCTATTTTCATCCTACCCTACAAGAAGTGCACTTTGAGGGGCATCTTTTAAAATCTCTTAAAGTAATTGTAGCTGACGACTCCATACATTGTACATGTGTTTCACTTCCATGACACAGATCTCAAATGTGCAGTTTTGAAAGAAACACATTTTGTAGTTCTCAGTTTCTATGCCTTATCCTTATCTTTTACACTTCCTGGGGCATTTCACCTCAGTGGTGTTTTCCAGGTCATGTTGCTGGCTGCAGGTCAGTCAATAGAGGAAGCAGCTGATTGGTTAATGACAGGGAAGAAGCCATTGAAGGGGTCAGGTCGATTCTCCACAGGTAATGATGAAGCAGGTGCAACACTAACAGAGAGCATGTTCAAATATTGAATAGGGTTTGGAGACATGGCACCTGATTCTTAGTGAAAACGAAAGACTAGTGGTCAAATTTTGCCTTGAAGGCTGAGCCGTAGTTGGCACTTGAGTCCACCAGAGGGAGTCAGGGAGCTTGAGTCCACTAGAGGGAGTCAGGGAGCATGTCCACTAGAGAGAGTCTGGGAGCGTGTCCACTAGAGGGAGTCAGGGTGCTTGAGTCCACTAGAGGGATTCAGGGTGCTTGTCCATTAGAGGGGGTCAGGGTGCTTCTCCACTAGAGAGAGTCAGGGAGCTTGAGTCCACTAGAGGGAGTCAGGGAGTGTGTCCACTAGAGGGAGTCAGGGAGCTTGAGACCACTAGAGGGAGTCAGGGAGCTTGAGACCACTAGAGAGAGTCAGGGTGCTTGAGTCCACTAGAGGGAGTCAGGGAGCGTGTCCACTAGAGGGAGTCAGGGTGCTTGAGTCCACCAGAGGGAGTCAGGGAGTTTAAGGGGCCATCTAATAAGAGCAGTAGGAAGTGCATTTGTTGTTCATTGATGGGAAAAGAGCAATACACAAATACGCATTGTTGTGTAAAGCCATCACTGGTATCTTTTAGGCTGCTGCCAGTTATCACCCTTTTAGTAAAAACGTAGCAAATTGTAATAGAGCACAGTGAAAGCATATCAAGCATTGTGAAGACCAGAGAAGCATGATGAAACACATTCACAAGTATGGTAAGTGCATAACATAGCAATGGGAGAAGCGTGGACAAACAAACCAGGTAGGAAATCCTAAACAGCAGAGATAACGTTAACCCCAGACACGACTTCCAATTCAGCATAGAGACCAGGACAAGAGGGTGTGACTGCAAGCTGAGCGAAGTTTAGAAAACTCCATTGCATGGAACAGCCTGGCAGGTGAAGAATCAGGAATAACACTGGCAACATTGAAAAAACAACCCATTCTGCACTATTAGAGGAGATGCCCCCAATGGGGTGAATGGTGTGTAGGAAGAGATGAGCTGCTGTGGGCTGCTCGTCCCAAACTCCTGCAGGGAATCTGTTTTCAATCTACGGTTGTGTCAAGTGACTTCCAGTGTCTGTTGCTTTTTTGCATACCCTTGTCTATTTTAACATGTTTGCAAGCGTTCTGGGTCTTTCTGGGTTCAGTTGATCCAGTATTGAGTCATTATGGTTCTCTAAAGCTACCTTTACCTGGCTTTGAGCTGCTTTGAGCTTGTCTGGAGAATCTGTAGTGCCTGGACTCCAGTCATGTAATCTCTCAACACCTGTGGGTCCAGTTGAAAAGTCCCATGATTTGAATAGAAGGCTGTTCAGTCCTGGGATTTGGGGTCCTCCAGAAGATCAGTATGGGAGCAATTGAGCGCAGTACCTCTTCGAATGATTGCACACACCCTGGAATAGAACATGTGAAACAGCAATTCAAATGACATGTGAAGCCTTCCTGCTCCGAATGGCACAGATATATTGCAGAATTGTGCGGCTTGCTGCAGTGTATCCCTTGTTAATGGATGCTCAGGCTAACCTTAATAGCTCTCTTGGTTGCTAACCAGGTGACTGTCTTCCTGCTTCAGTTTGAAACTGTGTGTTACATAAAAACTACGACCAAGCGACCCAGCCCTTCTCTATCAACAAGTTTGTGCTTGAACACATTTTTCTACTTCTATGTAAATACCACTTTTATTGTAAATGATGTACATATTTATATTGGTTGTTTTTTTTGGTTTTTTTAACAGTTTTTGTACTGTGCTAATGTCTCCTTGTTTTTTTTGTTGTCGCTTTTTGTTCATCGGTGTGAATTGTAATAAAACGTAGTTTACTCCTTGCTGTTACTAGTGTAAGAGCCTCCCTTTCTCTTTCACTGCACCACCTGCACAGAGCAGAGGGAGGCTGTTCAGAGAGTATAAGAGTCTGCCTTTCTCTTTCACTGCACCACCAGCACAGAGGGAGGCTGTTCAGAAAGTATAAGAGCTTCCCTTTCTCTTTTTCTTTCTCTCTGCTCCACCTGCACAGAGCACAGGGAGGCTGTTCAGAGAGTATAAGAGCCTCCCTTTCTCTTTCTCTACTCCACCTGCACAGAGCAAAGAGAGGCTGTTCAGAGAGTATAAGAGCCTCTCTTTCTCTTTCTCTGCTCCACCTGCACAGAGGGCGGTAGAGATTATAAGACTCTCAAATCTCCACTGTGCCATGTCAGATGTTAGGTATGTGGATTAAAGTAATGCAAACTAAAGCAAATAACGAGTCCCAAAGGAAATCAACGGCCGTGCACTGGAGCATTGCCACTGAAAGAAACCAAATATCTCGTCACGAATCTAACAACTTTATCATATTTTTTTCATATCCAAATAATAATTATTTTACTTCCAGTTCCCAGTAGGGTCCACTGTAGTGCAGACTCTGATGATTCGTCTTTCCTATCTCGCAGAAGCACCAGAGCTAATACTCCCTGTGGAATCCCCAGTGAAGACAGGCAACTTCTCACAGCCCGAGCATTGAGGACCGCTCTATAATTAACTCCTATTATTTGATTCTAGTTTTGTAAAACGAATAGGTGTTTTTCTTAGCTCTATCAAAAAATAGGACTAAATTAAAGATTTTGTGAGAATCAGGTGAATGATGCTTGGAAGACATTGTGTTATATTACCCAGCTGTTTGGTTCCAGACTGGTCATGTTAACAGTGTTTAATAAAATAATAATAATAATAATAATAATAATAATAATAATAATAATAATAATAATAATAAATGGGAGTTCATTATAGACTGGAGTCAACGCTGTGAAAATAAGACCAAATCCCTTAATTATCTCCTTAAAATTATATTAATTTTGTCATTTGACCTTAATAGTAATTTTAATGGAAAAGTAAGATGTTTTTTACTTTATTTCCCCTTGCTATTCATGCCCATCTTAAAGGGTGTCACCCCTTATTCCCACTTCATTATCGTGGTTTGAATGCCTTACTTCCATTATTAATAGGAGGTACAGCTGCCTCACCTCTGTCCTGTACTGTAGCGTATAGGAATACCATCCACAACCAATATACACTCAATAGTGCTACATTTAGAAATACAAAAAAAAAACACAATAAATTCAATGTCAAATATTTCGACCGGAAGTCTTTCTCAATGTCTTTATTTTTGTTTTCCACTGCTTTCCCCATGGTTCTGCTGTGCCTTTACCATGCATGAATTTTTATATGCTTTACCAGACCTCTCTGTGCTTTGCAATGCGTCCCTATGCTTGACCATACCTCTCTGTGCTTTACAATGCTTCCTATGCTTGACCATACCTCTCTGTGCTTTACAATACTTCCCTATGCTTTACCAGACCTCTCTGTTCTTTACAATGCTTCCCTATGCTTTACCATGCCTCTCTGTGATTTACAATGCGGTGAGCTGAGGACACTGCTTGCATTGTCGCTGAATTCCATTAGGTATGCAGTGTCTAGCCCCCACATAGCTCCCAGCTCCCAGCTCCCTGGCAGCTGCTGGATCAGTGAGGAGGGGTCTGGCCCCTGCTTCCCTGCTTCCCTGCTTCCCTGCCTTCCGGAGCGGGGTGGGGTGGGGTGGGTGTGGACGGGTAGCGGGGGAAGTTTGCTCATCGTTTGAAGCGCTGGCAGGATCTGCAGGTTGGCACAGGTTACAGCTGAGGGCAGAGTCCCTTCCTGTATGAGGGACACTGATGGTAGCAGGGTGGACAGCTGACAGCATCCATCATCACTGCCAGAAGCTGTACAGTGCAGGCCAGGGCTGCTTCACAGCTTTAAGACTGGGCACATTTACACGATTTCACTCCACTATTTCCCCTCAGCAGTGTGTTCTGGCTCCTGTCAGTGGATGAAAGCAGTCAGTAAGCAGATGGTTGATTAACGATAGAAAAGGCGGAGTCAATGTCACCCGCCAGGTGAAATGATCCAGGAAGCGCAAGAGTCTGAAAGCATGGCTAGCAGACAGCTTTCTTTAACCCTAGAGTAGTACCAGTTAAAAATGCAAGTGTAAGTTTACTCATGATTCTTTCAAACTGCAACTCTGAGACCCTGTGTAACTAATAGAAGCGTGCAACAGGTAAGAGTCATTGAAATATCTTGCTATCAGCCTTTTCAGTGTTGTGGAAACGCAAATCAGAACAAACAAGGTTAAACAAAACGTCACAAATAGGCATTTCATTCACTGTGTGTCTACACTCAAAACTAAATGAGGCACGTGTCAGCCAGACTGCTCCTGTCTTCCAGTTTACAGCTGCTTGAAGCCTATTAATAGCCTTATAACTGCCAACTCCTGGTTAATAAAGAAACAAACAAGACCTGTTTTGTAATGTATTGTATTGTCTTGTATCTTTAGTACATTTTAATACATTTCTATATTTCCCAAATAGTTGTTGCTGCAGCCGGTACTTTCCTATGTGTCATTTCCACCCTGCTTTCTTTATATTTGGTAACAGTAGTTTCCTTTCCTCTTTATCTTTACATGTAATTAAGTCATATTCTATTCTTTCAAATCCCTTACGGGTTTCACACATTCCACTCGGAACTAATCAACAGGACTCCCTTCATCTGCTTAGTGTAACTTCCTCTCTACTGATACTTGGCCAATAAGTATTATCAATCAATAGATTAATCTTATATACATGTCTTCCTTTCCTTACCCCATATGCGTATTGTTTTTTGATGAGAATTTTAACCTTGCTTTTTCCTGCAGGGGTCTTGATTTTCATTTGCAATGCCTTACTTGATAACCTGCCACCTATTCCACCCCCCTTCACTCTGTAATGAGCGTTTACTTATTGGTTTCTGTAGTTCGTTTGCAGTACCTACTGAGGTTGTACTCTGCGGAGAATCTCTCAGCTGTGAGGAGGGTGCTGTGTGGACGTGCCTCAATGTACACATTCAGGAGTTCCAATGTGGTGGAGGCCAGCAGTCTTTGGTTCGCGTTGATCAGGGTCTCCAAGAACTTATGATCACGGCAACCGAGGGCGAACTGTGCATGGGCAGCTGGTGTGAGGTGTTGTAGTGGTGAGTCCAACACATTTACCCAGTGGTTCTCAACTTTTAATAGAAAGGCCATTAACGATCCTTTAAATTGATGTAAGGCACGGCAGAGTCAGATAAACACTGCATGATTGAGACGTGAAAAATGCAAAGAGTAGAAACATGCAAAAACTTTTGCACAGCAGTGTATCTGGAGTAACTTGTGTTAACTTGTGGTCTAAGCATTAGCAGTACCTGACTCTATGACATGTGTGTTATAGAATGGGACTGTGGAACTAGGGTTATGTATGGGTTGAAGGATTTGAGATCTACAATAAATGTGCTCTATGCTCTAACCCTACCCCTTATCGTGCTATTAATGTAAAATTTCATACACTAACTCCTGTCTAGATTTAGAAAAAGTGTTTCAGTGGAGGATGCCATGGAGTCAGAGAATATAACAGTATCCCTTTTCCTAAAAATGGCGGGTTTTCAGAACAGTTTAACACCAAAAACAATTTCAATTACAAATCTTATGTAAAACTAAAAAATAAACAGTCTTTTTGAGTGTTTAAAGTGGGTGGACACAGCCTTACTCTTAAAGTTAGCTAGCGTTCGTTTCTCTTCATACAGGCTCGTCTTCAGTTTCATACAATAATAAAGAAATCAATCAATCACATGGTTCAACAGTTTTATTTAAAAAGGTCTGCAATGCATTTATTACCTCATTAACATTTGTTTTATTTCCAGTGACATGACTTAAACAGTTAATCTGGTAACAGTGACCTTTTTATTCCCTTTAGTAAACTCTATAAACCTGTGTTTTTTGCTGTAGCCAAGATAAAGTCGGAGATAGGATTACACTATTGCACCATGGACACAACTCCCACCAGCAGCGATATTTTGATATGACATCGATATTGTTCGATATCGATAATAATTTCCATACCGCGGTATCACACAAAAAGCTTGCGAGACATTACATGGTGGTCACTTCGTCAGGACCGCGCATGACCTGCAGAAGCCAGTTGTCCTGGGCTGTTGTGCAGAACAGTCATGCCCGTTTTCAGCTCCCAGGGGGTGCAGTCACTAGGACATCTTCCGATGGAGGTGTGATAGGAGCCTGTTGGTTTGCGTCTGCAGGCTGGAGGTTACTCTGGATGGGGAGTGGGGTATTCGAGTCGGGCAGCGGGGTACCCTCTGCAGCCTGTGGCAGTTCTCCTGCCTTTTTCTCGTACTCAGCCATTCTACGCTGCACGATGGTCGGCATTAGCTTCACATAGGCGCCCATCAGACGATGATTGGAACGAATGAGCTTCCCGGCACAGCTATCCAGGCAGCTCTCCTGGGACGGGAAAGAGAAAGAGAAATGACTACAATTATCAAAACGAATTTCCGAAACACCATGACAAGCAAACTTGATCGTCTTTTTAATGAATGCATGTCTTATCTGAAGGAAGCCTGACCTCATCCATGGTGAGAGTCCTGTAATTCAAGTTGCTCGCACAGCGGCTGAAGCAGATGTCTGTCATCTTGTTGTAGACCAGGAGAAAATCGCGCAACTGGAAAAAACAAAGAGACGGTACATGCAGAAAACAACGGTATTGCAAATCTAAAAGTTATTCATGTGCATGTTTACTGTTCAAAACAACCTCATAACATTGCATCTGGACACTGGGAGGCCCCTTC